>NC_139983.1:19821135-20051135 GCF_963993115.1 Abramis brama
ACCACAAGAAGGAAATTGAGAGATTACAACAGGAGATCAGTCGCCATGAGGGCAAAATTAGAAAACTTAAACATGATGACTGAGACTGGCAAACCAAGACATTACATTTCATTAAACAAATGCCCCACTTATTTTAAACTTCACAAAATAATTGTGGATCCTTTACTTTAAGAAGTCAACTATGTAAACTCTGGTCTCACTTATGATGAAAGCATATTATAATACATGTATGATTGAAACACTGAAATAATATAATGTATTAAATCAGTACAGTTTCTCCTCTTGTCAATAAACATGTCTAAAAAATTAAGTTGTTTGGTATAAATTGTATGCTTGCTTGGTGCATAAAGATAGCAATTGATTTGAGCATCAATATTCATCTGTAAATTATAATGGTTTCAGTTAGTTGGAGAAAATTATACCAAATGAAATTACATGCGTTTTAGATATTTTTATTATCTGACCAACCCATTTCAGGTCTTGACACTAATGAGCCAATCAGGTGTGTTGAATTAGGCTGTATTGTTGGGCCTTCAGGAACAGGTTGCTTTACTGCTTAAAAAGCTATTCAAGACACAGCAGAAATTCATTTATTTGATTTTGTAAATTTAGAGCCCTTGTAGCTCATTTGCGCTCCAGTTGATGGCAGCAGAAATAAATAATCAGATTACAAACGTCCTCTGAAGAACAGCGACAGCGAGTCTGACACGTCATTTCCGATGATGCGTGAAGCCCCGCCCATGCCCCTGTCTTTTACATCGGGCGGCCCCTCGTGTCTTTCTTTTCCCACATCATGGCGGACCGGTTCAATAAGGTGCGTTCGGGTGGTGCGATTTACATTAAATATCTCGATTTTCCTCAGCGAGGGAATGTGATATTTGGGGGCTAATGTGTAGGTAACGTCACCTGCCGCTGTTTGCGTTATTTGGGTTCCGTTTTAAGCGGTAGAACTGCTATTTTTGGGAGAGAAATTTAACCACGCATCATGTCTTGCTGGAAGTTACAGGCCTGTAGTGATCGTAACACTCGTGGTGCAGTAAAAACCGGACTAGCGTTGCTGTCAATGTTCAGGTACTCTATAAATTAGCTACTTCTATTTCAGGATGTTTTGAGAGTAACGTTATGTAAGTTAATTGACGATTGGACTGGTCTCGAAGCGTTTATTTTAACGCTTATTAATTGAAATACGTTTTACTGCAAGCGGCGCGAATGGTTTTGGCATTGCTTCTTTGCAAAGATCACGTCTTGAATAGTATTATTATATCATTAAATGTATAGAAAAGCTGTTGGTGGCGTATTAATCTGCTAGGTAACACATGGCTAACGTCAGATGTGCTTTTTGTCGATGATTAGCTCGCAACCACAATTAAGTATTCGAGTTTAACGACCATGAGAATACTTTACGTGCACTACCATCTGAGACAAAAAGCTATGATTTGATAGAAGCATATACAATTATTCGTCAATTCCATACTAATAAAACACCTGGTTTCACTTCTTCACAGGTTTTGATCCTTGATGGCAGAGGCCATCTACTCGGTCGTCTCGCCGCAATTGTGGCCAAGCAAGTGTTGCTGGGTATGTTTATACTAAATTTATTTTTAAGTTTTTTTTTTTTTTAGGCTACGCTTTAAGGTGTCCTTATACACTATGCATATACATTTACCAATCATGCATTATAACAGTTATTTGGTGTATTTATAGTTATAGGACTATTAAAGAGAATTTTGTTTTTGTTTTTTGAAGAGCCAGTTCACACATAAGAACTGTTTATTTGCCCTCAAATTACCCTAACTTCTCTTTTAAGAATCAGATTGTGACCAGACTGTCATGCATAAAATGGTTTTCAACAGATGTCAACCAATGGCAGTTTATTTTTAAACGATCTTATTTTAAATGATCTTAACTGATCATTTTAGTAGTAATTATTGTGCTTTGTTTACAGGCCACAAAATTGTGGTGGTGAGGTGTGAAGGTATCAACATCTCTGGGAACTTCTACCGCAACAAACGTAAGTTTGACCACCTATAAGTATGTTGGGTTTTAAGTTCACTGACTTTGACCAATGTAAAACTATTGAATTGTGTGGTGCTAAATGGGCATGTGTTTGTGCAGTGAAGTATTTGGCCTTCCTCCGCAAGAGGATGAACACCAACCCTTCCCGTGGACCATATCACTTCAGAGCCCCCAGCAGGATCTTCTGGAGGACAGTAAGAGGTGAGTGTGTTTTTTTTTTTTTTTTTTTTTTTGGTCCTCTCCATGGATACTTTGAAGTGGTTATGTTTCAAACAATGATGAACCCATTTATCCCGAATCTGAATCCAGTTTGATGATTCCAATCTACGGATCTGACTACTGAGTTTGAATGTCACTGAGATAATCTGTGATTAGCTGCACGCTTTCAATGGATGTGTGAGGGATTGAATATGTTGACTTTCTTGAACAGGTATGCTTCCACACAAAACCAAGAGAGGTCAGGCTGCTCTGGACAGGCTGAAGGTCTTTGATGGCATCCCTCCTCCTTATGACAAGGTAGATTATTCTGAGTCAATTTAGTATTTCACAGATTAGTACTGTCAATGATGCTTTTTCACTGCCTTGTTTGAGTGTCAACTGAGAATACACAAGACTATCTGAGACTTTGCTTCTTCTGGAGTTAGAAATTGGCATTTTTCTTTTTTTGATCTCCAATTCTTTTCCACAGAGAAAGCGTATGGTCGTCCCAGCTGCTCTCAAGATTGTGCGTCTGAAGCCCACACGCAAGGTGAGGGGTTTTTTTTTTTTTTTTTTTTTTTTTTTGTGTGTGATGTCTCTTCAATGATATTTGAAATCGCTTTTTGTCAGTGATGTTTTTCCACAGCAAGTATGAGTTTAACGACCATGAATCCACTTCATGCACTACCAGCTGAGACAAAAAGCTGCAGATATTAAATCTTCCTTGTTTTACCTTGGCTATAAGGTCCAGAATATTTGAAACCCTGTAGATTTTGCCACTTAATTCTAGGCCTTTAAAAAAAGTGCCCCACTCATAACAACTTTCTGATTTCTTTCTCTAGTTTGCCCTGCTTGGAAGATTGGCCCATGAAGTTGGCTGGAAGTACCAGGCCATCACCGCCACCCTGGAGGAGAAAAGGAAGGAAAAGGCCAAATTGCGTTATTCCAAGAAGAAAATTCAGATCAAGCTCACCAAGCAGGCAGAAAAGAACGTTGAAAGCAAGATCGCAAAATACACTGATGTTCTTAAACAGTATGGTGTTCTTGTTTGAGCTGTTCTTGCAGCCAGTCGAAATAAATGTTTATAGAACGATTGTCTTGAGTGGGTTCGTTCTTTTTGCCTTTTTTCAAATGGCATATTTGGTTTGGTAAACTGTCATAATTTAATGTTTCTGTGGCAGCATTCCTTAGAGGATACTTGCGTTAAACAAGTGTATTTCTACAACTGGTTAATTATATTGACAACTCTTTCTTATAGCAGTCTACAAAAACGGTTCATTGGAGACTCTTTAAAACGCTATGCTTCTAAAAGCACACTCGGCAAGCTGTTGATCAACTTTTAAGGAATATTTCACTTTAAAAAAAATTCATTTACTTGCCCTCATGTTTCAAACCTGTATGAATTTGTCTTCTGCTGAACACAAAGCTATTTTGAAGAACGTTGGTAACTAGATATTTGATATACCCCATTTCTTTCCATAGAAGGAAAAAAAACTATGGAAGGCAATGGGGTAAATCAAACTTCAGTTGTGATGATCTTCAAAATATAATTTGTTCAGAAGAAATTCATACAGGTTTGAAACGACATGAGGGTGAGTAAATGACAATTTTTATTTTAAAGTGAACTATTCCTTTGTTTACTGGACATGTTATATATGCATTTCCTATTGTAAATGGGCTTGTTCTGAAAGGGATGGTTTACCCAACAATTAATGGTCATTTACTCACCCTCAAGTTGTTCAACTGCTCACTGCTTTGCAACTGCTGTTAAAGGTACGATCAGTCACTCATTCATATGTCAATTTCTGTTGAATAGCCGTTCATTCTGCCACTATTTCTTTCTGATTCAGGCTCCGTCCAAAGATGTTGTGCGGCAGATCTGCGCTGAGAGTTTCCCAGCCGGAGCCTCCAAGCGTCAGTCTGTAATTGAAAAAACTGCCAATTCTCTGTTTCCAGCAGTGAAGCGATGCAGGTGGGTTCATGCCGTATGATTTCAAAGATTTCCCAGCTAAAATGCCAGATGTATTTTACTCAGATGTTTATGTGAAAGTATGTTTCATTATGTTTTTTGAAACAAAGTCAGAAATGGCTCATTTGGTCCATACACACTTACCTATAAGTATGTTGTGTTTTAAGTACGCTGACTTTGACCGATGTGAAACTATTGAATTGTGTGGTGCTAAATGGGCATGTGTTTGTGCAGTGAAGTATTTGGCCTTCCTCCGCAAGAGGATGAACACCAACCCTTCCCGTGGACCATATCACTTCAGAGCCCCCAGCAGGATCTTCTGGAGGACAGTAAGAGGTGAGTTGTGTGTTTTTTTTTGTTGTTTTTTAGTTTTTTGGTCCTCTCCATGGATACTTTGAAGTGGTTATGTTTCAAACAATGATGAACCCATTTATCCCGAATCTGAATCCAGTTTGATGATTCCAATCTACGGATCTGACTACTGAGTTTGAATGTCACTGAGATAATCTGTGATTAGCTGCACGCTTTCAATGGATGTGTGAGGGATTGAATATGTTGACTTTCTTGAACAGGTATGCTTCCACACAAAACCAAGAGAGGTCAGGCTGCTCTGGACAGGCTGAAGGTCTTTGATGGCATCCCTCCTCCTTATGACAAGGTAGATTATTCTGAGTCAATTTAGTATTTCACAGATTAGTACTGTCAATGATGCTTTTTCACTGCATTGTTTGAGTGTCAACTGAGAATACACAAGACTATCTGAGACTTTGCTTCTTCTGATTCAGGCTCCGTCTAAAGATGTTGTGCGGCAGATCTGCGCTGAGAGTTTCCCAGCCGGAGCCTCCAAGCGTCAGTCTGTAATTGAAAAAACTGCCAATTCTCTTTCTGTTTCCAGCAGTGAAGCGATGCAGGTGGGTTCATGCCATATGATTTCAAATATTTCCCAGCTAAAATAGATGTACTTTACTCGGATGTTAATATGAAAGTATGTGTTTCATTGTATCTATTGTAACCAAGTGTGAAACCAAGTCAGAAATGGCTCATTTGGTCCGTAAGAGCCAAAAGAAAGTTGCAAACAAAGCAACTTTGTATTTTTCTGTCAGGCATTTGTAAGGGAAAAGGGTGTATGAATATCAAAGGAAAGAATAAATGGATATTAATGTCACAATGCTTTATAAATCACTTATGTATTCGAAATGTTTGCTGGTCACAGATTTTACCACTGGGATGTTTACAAGTACTGTGTTTATTACACATTATATGTAGCCAGTGGTGGATTAAGACTCTTTGGTGCCCCTGGGAACTCACACCTAGAGACCTGACCCTGTACGTCTGTATGACATCGGATGTTGACGTCAATATGACATTGGGTTCTGACGTCAACCCAATAGTTCATACATAAGAACGGTTTACTTGCCCTCAAATTACCCTCAACTCATTTTTGGTCAACTTCTCTTTAAGAATCAGATTATGACCAGTGACATCTGTTGAAACCCATTTTATGCATATGACAGTCAACAGCAGTGTTTTTTTAACTCATTTTAGTAGTAATTCTTGTGCTTTGTTTACAGGCCACAAAATTGTGGTGGTGAGGTGTGAAGGTATCAACATCTCTGGGAACTTATACTGCAACAAACGTAAGTTTGACCACCTATAAGTATGTTGGGTTTTAAGTTCACTGAATGTGACCAATGTGAAACTATTGAATTGTGTGGTGCTAAATGGCATGTGTTTGTGCAGTGAAGTATTTGGCCTTCCTCCGCAAGAGGATGAACACCAACCCTTCCCGTGGACCATATCACTTCAGAGCCCCCAGCAGGATCTTCTGGAGGACAGTAAGAGGTGAGCGTTTTTGTCCTCTCCTCTCCATGGATACTTTGAAGTGGTTATGTTTCAAACAATGATGAACCCATTTATCCCGAATCTGAATCCAGTTTGATGATTCCAATCTACGGATCTGACTACTGAGTTTGAATGTCACTGAGATAATCTGTGATTAGCTGCACGCTTTCAATGGATGTGTGAGGGATTGAATATGTTGACTTTCTTGAACAGGTATGCTTCCACACAAAACCAAGAGAGGTCAGGCTGCTCTGGACAGGCTGAAGGTCTTTGATGGCATCCCTCCTCCTTATGACAAGGTAGATTATTCTGAGTCAATTTAGTATTTCACAGATTAGTACTGTCAATGATGCTTTTTCACTGCCTTGTTTGAGTGTCAACTGAGAATACACAAGACTATCTGAGACTTTGCTTCTCCTGGAGTTAGAAATTGGCTTTTTTCTTTTTTTGATCTCCAATTCTTTTCCACAGAGAAAGCGTATGGTCGTCCCAGCTGCTCTCAAGATTGTGTGTCTGAAGCCCACACGCAAGGTGAGGGTTTTTTTTGTGTGAAATATCATCTCTTCAATGATATTAAAAATCGCTTTTTGTCAGTGATGTTTTTCCACAGCAAGTATGAGTTTAACGACCATGAATCCACTTCATGCACTACCAGCTGAGACAAAAAGCTGCAGATATTAAATATTCCTTGTTTTACCTTGGCGATAAGGTCCAGAATATTTGTTACCCTGTAGATTTTGCCACTTAATTCTAGGCCTTTAAAAAAAAAAAAGTGCCCCACTCATAACAACTTTCTGATTTCTTTTCTCTAGTTTGCCCTGCTTGGAAGATTGGCCCATGAAGTTGGCTGGAAGTACCAGGCCATCACCGCCACCCTGGAGGAGAAAAGGAAGGAAAAGGCCAAATTGCGTTATTCCAAGAAGAAAATTCAGATCAAGCTCACCAAGCAGGCAGAAAAGAACGTTGAAAGCAAGATCGCAAAATACACTGATGTTCTTAAACAGTATGGTGTTCTTGTTTGAGCTGTTCTTGCAGCCAGTCGAAATAAATGTTTATAGAACGATTGTCTTGAGTGGGTTCGTTCTTTTTGCCTTTTTTCAAATGGCATATTTGGTTTGGTAAACTGTCATAATTTAATGTTTCTGTGGCAGCATTCCTTAGAGCAGGGTTGGGCAACTTCGGTCCTGGAGGGCCACTGTCCTACAGAGTTTAGCTTCAACCCTAATCAAACACACCTGAACAAGCTAATCAAGGTCCTCAGGATTACTAGAAAATTACAGGCAGGTGAATATTTTTTTTTTTTTTTTTTTTTTTTTTTTTTTTTTTTTTCAGGGTTGGAGCTAAACTCTGTAGGACAATGGCCCTCCAGGACTGAAGTTGCCCATCCCTGCCTTAGAGGATACTTGAGTTAGAACAGTGGTTCTCAATTCCAGTCCTCACTGCTCTGCACATTTTGTATGCCTCTCTTATCTGACACACTCAGTTTAGTTCATGGAGTCTCTCCTAATGAGCTGATGATCTGGTTCAGGTGTGTTAAATAAGGGAGACATACAAAATGTGCAGAGCAGTGGGTCACGAGGACTGGAATCGAGAACCACTGAGTTAGAAATACTATGGAAGTCCATGGGGTATATCAACTGTTATGACCTTCTTCAAAATATCATCTTTTGTGTTCAGCAGAACACAGCTTGTTCTGAAAGGGATGGTTCACCCAAAAATTAATGGTCATTTACTCACCCTCAATTTGTTCAAAACCTGTGTGAATTTCCTCTGCTGAACACAAAAGATGTGAAGAATGTTGGCAAGCAAGCAGTTTATGGGCCCCATTGACTTCCAAAAAAACCCTCTTCTCATACTATGGCAGTCAATGGGGCCCATCAACTGTCTGGTTACCCATACAGGTGCTGGTCATATAATTAGAATATCATGAAAAAGTTGATTTATTTCAGTAATTCCATACAAAAAGTGAAACTTGTATATTATATTCACTCATTACACACAGACTGATATATTTCAAATGTTTATTTCTTTTCATTTTGATGATTAACTAATGAAAATCCCAAATTCAGTATCTCAGAAAATTAGAATATTACTTAAGACCAATACAAAAAAAAGGATTTTTAGAAATGCTGGCCAACTGAAAAGTATGAGCATGTACAGCACTCAATACTTAGTTGGGGCTCCTTTTGCCTGAATTACTGCAGCAATGCAGCGTGGCATGGAGTCGATCAGTCAGTGGCACTGCTCAGGAGTTATGAGAGCCCAGGTTGCTCTGATAGTGGCCTTCAGCTCTTCTGCATTGTTGGGTCTGGCGTATCGCATCTTCCTTCACAATGCCCCATAGATTTTATATAGGGTTAAGGTCAGGCAAGTTTGCTGGCCAATTAAGAACAGGGATACCATGGTCCTTAAACCAGGTACTGGTAGCTTTGGCACTGTGTGCATGTGCCAAGTCCTGTTGGAAAATGAAATCTGCATCTCCATAAAGTTGGTCAGCAGCAGGAAGCATGAAGTGCTCTAAAACTTTCTGGTAGATGGCTGCGTTGACCTTGGACCTCAGAAAACACAGTGGACCAACACCAGCAGATGACATGGCACCCCAAACCATCACTGACTGTGGAAACTTTACACTGGACTTCAAGCAACGTGGATTCTGTGCCTCTCCTCTCTTCCTCCAGACTCTGGGACCTTGATTTCCAAAGGAAATGCAAAATTTACTTTCATCAGAGAACATAACTTTGGACCACTCAGCAGCAGTCCAGTCCTTTTTGTCTTTAGCCCAGGCGAGACGCTTCTGACGCTGTGTCTTGTTCAAGAGTGGCTTGACAAGGAATGCAACAGCTGAAACCCATGTCTTGCATACGTCTGTGCGTGGTGGTTCTTGAAGCACTGACTCCAGCTGCAGTCCACTCTTTGTGAATCTCCCCCACATTTTTGAATGGGTTTTGTTCCACTATCCTCTCCAGGGTGCGGTTATCCCTATTGCTTGTACACTTTTTTCTACCACATCTTTTCCTTCCCTTCGCCCCTCTATTAATGTGCTTGGACACAGAGCTCTGTGAACAGCCAGCCTCTTTAGCAATGACCTTTTGTGTCTTGCCCTCCTTGTACAAGGTGTCAATGGTCGTCTTTTGGACAACTGTCAAGTCAGCAGTCTTCCCCATGATTGTGTAGCCTAGTCCACACGGACACGGGTATTTTTATAACCGGAGTTTTTCCTCCTGCGTTTAAAAAAAAAAATCCCGTCTACACATGCTCGGTTTAAAAGAAATCTCCGCCTACATGAAAACGCAAAAACACGCTATCAAGCGCTGTCACACCAGCAGGCGGCGATATAACCCTAATCGTAAAGCCACGTTGGCCAATCAGAAGCCTGAATGATGCAAAAACCCCGGTTTTACTGTCTACACGACAACACTGCAACCACCCTGGCAAAAATGTTTGGTTTCAGTGACCTGATACTGCGTTTCCGTGTGGCCGAACCGCGTAAAAAAGGTCACGACGGTTATAAAAATACCCGTGTTTGCAGGTGTTTTGAGTTAATTAGCTGATTAGAGTGTGGCACCAGGTGTCTTCAATATTGAACCTTTTCACAATATTTTCTGAGATACTGAATTTGGGGTTTTCATTAGTTGTCAGTTATAATCATCAAAATTAAAAGAAATAAACACTTGAAATATATCAGTTTGTGTGGAATGAATGTATACAAGTTTCACTTTTTGAATGGAATTACTTAATTAAATCAACTTTTTCATGATATTCTAATATGACCAGCACCTGTGTTTATTTTGTGTTCAGCAGAAAGAAATTAATACAGGTTTGGACAGAGAATGTCTAATAGGAAGAGAATTGGCACTCTCTGCTTACTTCCGGGTTCTGGATTGGTTGCAGTAACACGTCTCTATCCATGCGGGGGCGCTCGCGAGCGAGTGCAGAATGAATGGAGGTCTATGGCGAAATACCCCTCAAAACCCACTTTTCTCAGGATATAATTTTTTGTCTAGTAATTTGAATGTTGTATTCGAAAGGAGATGCAAAGAAATTACACATTGCTGGGTTTTTTTTAGAGTCACTTATTTGCTTTAAAAAGTCTTTTAAAATGTCAATGACGTCACACACATCGTACGACCAGAGATACTGCTTCACGGCAATCCTTCACTCACTCTGGTGAGTTCGCGCTCTGCACTTTCTTTTCTCTCGAGGCATCGACAACACAGCTGACACAGGTAAATACACGTGCTAGAAGAGTGTTTGTTTCTGGTCCCGCTTCGGATGCCACGATGCCATCAAGCGGTATCTCTGGTCGTAATCAGTCCTTCACTGACCAATCAGCATTCGTTAGCAGAATGCTAGCGTGTTATGGGCAACAACAACTCAACCTGTAAGAAATCGAAAGGACATAAGTACTCGTTCATTCAACTTTCGACCTATAACCCATGTTGAACTTGCAAAGCCTACAATAAAATCTGAGATTTCTCAACGGCAATCGGGTGAAAGATGCACATTTAGCCGTATAGCCCCATTGACTCCCATTCAGTCTGCACTCGCTCGCGATCACCCCCAGTGGAATTCTAATGGAACTGCAACCAAAATCAATACAATGGGGCTGAATAGGGAGTGCCAAGGCTCTCCGTAGACGGGCTCTGGTTTGGAGCAACTTGGGGGGTGAGTAAATTATGACAACTATCCTTTTAGGTGAACTCCCTTTAACACTACCACCTCTGTCAAAAGTATTAATTTCATGTTATCTAAACTTTATTTGAATGTAGTTGTGACTAGCTGTAAATAACTTTGGCTCTAGTACCTTTTATCTTAAAAGCTTTTAAAGCAGTAAAAAGCCATTGGAGCATTTGTACTTGTAAACAGAAGGAAAGATGGAGAATACAAGTTCTCATAAAAGCCTATCAGAATATATTCTGATTACTTGACCGCCTTTACTGATTATCTATCACGAGATGTACAAAAACCATTATAGTTTAGGAAATACCGTTTTACGTAGGGTCTTTTATTTTGACACTTGTCTCTGTCGTGAATTCACGTGACCGCAACTTTCAGTCTGAAACATGGCTTTTCTTACAGAGGATCAGTTCACTGCTTTGCAATTGTTGTTAAAGGTACGATCAGTCACTCATTCATATGCAGTTTGTCAGTTGCTGTTGACTACGTTGAAAAGCCGTTCATTCTGCCACTATTTCTTTCTGATTCAGGCTCCCTCTAAAGATGTTGTGCGGCAGATCTGCGCTGAGAGTTTCCCAGCCGGAGCCTCCAAGCGTCAGTCTGTAATCGAAAAAACTGCCAATTCTCTTTCTGTTTCCAGGAGTGAAGCGATGCAGGTGGGTTCATGCCATATGATTTCAAATATTTCCCGGCTAAAATACCAGATGTATTTTACAAGGATGTTAATGTGAAACTGTGTTTCATTATGTTTACTATTTTAACCGGTGTGAAACCGAGTCAAATGGCTCATTTGGTCCATAAGAGCCAAAAGAAAGTTGCACAATGTAATATATTTTTCTGTCATGCATTTGTGAGAGATTCAATAAATGAATATTAATTAATGTCGCAATGCTTTATAAATCATTTATTCGAAATGTTTGCTGGTCACATGTTACCACAGTTACTGTGATCATGTATGTATGTATGTATGTATGTATGTATTTATTACACATATATAGGCTAACAAATATGGTTGCTGTATTTTTCAGATGGGCAAACTAAGCAGCTTTGATCATGTGACTTTACAAACATGTTCACATAATTTCAAGACTTTTTTTACTTTCATTTATAGTTGATAACTTTGAGAAATAGGCCTACTTTAGCAGCTCTTTTCACATCCTTCGAACCCAAAAGTTAATTTTGGTGTCAGGTTTTATTGGTTGGATTTAATAGGTTAATGTTCCTTACAAAGCATACAAAACCACATAAATGTTGTTGGTGTTAATGCATTTTTTTTATTTATTTTTTTATTCCTCAACAGTTGCTGACCGCTTTTCACACACTCTCGCATGATGTTGTGTACCAGAATCTAACCTCTCCGGAACAGATCCTGTCAATTTTCCCAGAATCATTCCACTCTAACCTAAAGAATCTGATCACCAAAATTCTCTTGGAAAACAGGTGGATACTCCTTTTAAACCTCCTTTTAGATCGTCAAATAACTGTACTGCAGAAATGTACCCTGCAGACAAGTGCATAACATGTTTTTGATGTAAACATTTTCAGTGTCGCATGGAGAAATGATGCTTTGTCAAATCAAAGTGAGTGTGATTTCTCATATTTTCATTGTATTGCAAGATGTTTGATGACATTGTATTTTATGCTTGTGGTCCATAATGAAATCATTTTGAAGCTGTGAAGTTATGACGTGTGTTTCATAGTTTCACTGCCAAAGCTGGTTGATATGGAGTGGCGAGTGGACATGAAAACTGCTTCGGACTCCTTGAGTCGTATGGCTGTGCCAACCTGTCTGTTGCAAATGAAAGTAAGATGCAGACATAATATATGCTGAAATTTAAAATTACTATTTTATTAACGGATATGTCTAATTAAAGATATTTATCTGATATAACAATGAAACATTGGTTTACAACAGTTATTATTCTGAAATAAGAATAAAACATTGGTTTAAAACTTAATTTTGATTGATGTAATATTTGGTAGTCCATATTTCAGACTTACAATTTTTTCAAAATACCTCTCACAACTCTGTGTTTGTTTACCGAAGCTCCAGGACACTCCGTGCATTAGCGGCGGTCCAAGTGAGTCCACACTTACAATGGAGCTGAGTAGAGAGACACTGGACACCATGATAGACGGTTTGGGTCGCATCAGGGACCAGCTGACTGCAGTGGCAAGGAAGTAGAGCAGAATGACAGATCTTGCCATCACACCTTTCTGTGGACATTCAGAAAAATGATTTTTTGATGCAAAAAAAATACGACAACAAAACAATGGACATTAAAATATAAATGACTGTAAACTGGGTTATCTGATTCCATTAGTTGGTTCTTGTTTTAATATGAGGTTTGTTTCATGTTTATAATCTTTGTTATATAAAAGTTGTCCCTTGATGTGTTTTTTTTATTTTTTATTTTTTATTCTTGAAGTACTTTTTATAGTCATGTGAAATTTGCACATCAATAAACTGAAGAAAATGCTAAGATAGTTTGCAAGTTTTAATAAATTGACGTAATGCAACTGCTTGGGTATTACATCACTTTCATGATATACAGTTACTGTTTTTATAACGTGAGTTAAAAGAGTTGGTTTTATGGCCACGAGAGGCGCTGTAACCTTCAGAATATTTCCTGACAGTAGAAAATATTTCAAATTAAAAGTTTCAGCTGCAATGTGTGGGGAGGAAAATAATACTACACTCTTTACAATATTTTTTTGTGAAATCATGGAAAGACTAGACAGAATCTATTAAGTAAGGTGTAAAAAAAAAAAAAGGCCAAGCGGGAAAATCAGAAACGTAAAATAACAAGGCAAATAAAACCCATGACGAAACTCAGACATTTCCAAAAAATAAATAAAAAGCACTTTGCAGTTCATGTTTTCCATGAAATCGAGCAGATTTTTTGGGAAAAATAAATGTAATAAATTCGAGCGAAAAATGCAACAAAACCGACTTAGCACTAAGGCTTTTATTTATGTGTATATATGTATGTATGTATATGTGTGTGTGTGTATATATATATATATATATATATTCATAAAATGAAGATTGAAAATCAGAGATGTATATCTATCATATCTATATTTAGAAAGTCTGTTTAATATTGAGATTGAGGTTTAATTTTGACAGACGGGTGAACCCGGAAGAGTAAAGCAGTGTTTACAGTTGCATGCTGCTTGTATTTGTAATGGTGCTCGCTTTTAAGAGGTGATGATGAGGCACTTGTACTGCACTGCAGGCGCGGGGATGGAGGAGCTGCTGGCCGAGGAGGTACAACACAAACTCTACGCTTCTCAAGTGAGTTGATCACCTTTTATTTCATTGAGGTTTTTAATTATTTTATGACATAAATGTTGTTCTAAAGTAAGTAAAGTTCTATGAAACTGACACTCTCCAAACTTTTTCAATCACCAGACAGCCACTACAGGGCATTTAAAATGATGTAAGCGATGTATTACTATTGAACATAAAAGTAAATTAAAGAAGTCCGAACAAAGATCAGTCCATAATTAACTAGATAGATTTACTCTGCATATTAAAGCCATGTTCCACATTTCCATAATGTTGATAAAGTGTTTTTTTGTGCTATGTATGTGTCAGGTGGAGCAGATTCCAGGTAGAGTGTTCTTTTGCTGCAATGCTGATCTGTACACTGTGACACAACTCAAGTCTGCAGAGAGGCTGTTTTTACTTCTGCGCAAAGCTGAACCCATTTCACTTCCCAAAAACCCGGGTGAGTATGAATGAGAAGTCTGCCCTGGCAAACAAACTCTTCCCATTCTGGCATGGGAAAATTTGAGTCAACTTTCTGTGTACCTAAGTCTTATTTGCATTAATGAAATCACATTTGGTTTTAGCCAGTCTGTAGGCTGTTAGAAGCCTTTAGTTGCGTCATTATCCTACATGTACATTATTCTTACAGGCAACCCATTTTATGCATCTTCACTGGTTTTATTTTAATAGCAAAGGCAGCTGCTGTTATAAAGGAGAGAGTGGTAGGAGATCCAGACATTTGGAAGCAAGCCCTCTTAACCTGGACAGCCCTACAGGAAGAGCTTCAGTCCAGCCAGCAGCGAGGACACAAGAGAAGGAGAGAGGAGGATGAGGAGGAGGAGAGTTTGACTGTAGCAGATGAATCCACACACACTCTCACCTCAAGCACACACTTATTAAAAAAAACAAATGAAATCGATAAGGAGTCACGTCAGCACACACCATCCTTCAGAGTGAGCTGCCGCTGCAGTGGAGTCATTGCCCGCTCTTATACCGCTCAGGTGTGTGTGTATGCAAATTAAATCTGGTAATAAACAGACACTATAGGATTAGAAAAGTGAATTGGGTTAATTTAAATACTTTAAAAATTCTACTTGTTATGCAGATAATATTAACTGTAATTAAAAAAGTGTGAAATATAAGTAATGTCATTAGTGGTCTCAGATTTAGACCTGATTCTATATAGACAAAAATATTTATAGATTTATAAACCTGGCTTAAGAGCCATTCACAACAACAATATGGTTTTATAAAAATCATTCTAAATGTAAAAGAATTGGTGAATCCACACCACAACTATAACGATAATGGCATAGAGCAATGATATAATTGGAATCACTTTCACAATGATTTTTTTCCAATCAGAATCCATCCTGCTTTAAACAGCTCAAACAGGCATTTAAAGTGGATGAAATAAACTGAAATATTTTGAGTTGATATGGACACTTGTATAGTTATAGTTATCTTTATGATTATTATTCTTGGTGTGAACAGGCTTTTATTGTGGTTGTGTGTGTGTCTTCAGAGACTGAGTCGTACCATTGGGATGGCCATCAAAGAGCATCTTGGGTGGAAGGTGGACCTGAGAGAGCCTGTTCTTGAGGTATGCACACTCACTTAATAATAATAATTAAAAAAAATAAGTTCATAAACACACACTGAACCACAGGCATTCAAATGTTCATGCATAAATGCATATACTACAAAACAAATACTACATAAACTAATATGTTTACAGTTACAATGAGGTTAGCCATGACTATTTAAATGTTACTGTTGGGGTGTGTCTCTTTGTGTAACTAGGTGAATGTGTATTTAAGCGATGACCATTGTGTTGTAGGTATCCCTCTTTTGAAGTAAGTATCTTTACATTATTTTTTTTTTTTTAAATCTACCAACTTAAGATCTAATTCAGTGTGTGTGGTTTCTTCAGGCATCCTTTAGCCAGTCGTTCTTATATGAAACACAACGGGTTGCGTTCTACAATAGCCTGGGCCATGACCTCTCTTTGCCCTAAACAGGTGAGGTCCAGAATGAACTTTAAAGAGGCAAATGCACACACACATGGTAGAATCATTAAATTAACAGCCTTAAATAGTATAAAAAAAAAATGGGTAGTTGACATGTCATAGCAAACATATTAAAAATATACATTACCGTTCTAAACTTTGGGAATGGTACTATTTTTAAATGTTTTTTAAAGAAGTCTCTTATGCTCACCAGTTTGATCAATACTGTAAAACCAGTAATATTGGGAAATATTATTACAATTTAAAAGAAGTGTTTTCTATTTTAATATATTTTAAAATGTAATTTATTCCTGTGATGCAAAGCTGAATTTTCAGTAGTGTTAAATGATCCGTAGGAAATTATTCTAATATGCTGGTTTGGTGCTCAAGAAACATTTATTATTATTATTAATGTTGAAAACACTTGTGCTGCTTAATATCTTTGTGGAATCTGTGGTACGTTTCAAAAGAAAGTTCAAAACTATTGTAGTTTATTTGAAATAGAAATCTTTTGTAACATTATAATAAGGTGACACTTCCCTATAAGGCTCCTTTAGTTAAGGTTTGTTAATGCGTTAACTAATATTAACTAACAATGAGCAACACATTCGTTACAGAACTTATTAATCTTTGTTAACATTAATTTATAAAAATACAACAATTGTTCATTGTGCTGTGCTCTGTGATGTTTCATTTGGCAGGAAGTTCAGCTGCAGCTCTGACATGCAAACTGCCCTGCCACACTTACTGAGAGAGATTGTTAGTTGTTAGTTCAGGTTCATTAACTAATGTTAAAAGATACACATGTTATTTCATATTAATTAAAGATCAAATTCAAAATTAAAATGAATACATCAATATTAAAGGGATAGTTCTGTCATCATTTAAAAAGTTATTTTGAAGAATGTCAGCAACCAAACAGTTGATGGGCCAAACTGACTTCCATTATGGAAGTCAATGGGGTCCATCAACTGTTTGGTTACCGACATTCTTCAAAATATCTTTTTGTGTGTGTGTGTTCCACAGAAGAAATTCATACAGGTTTAGAACAACTTGAAAGTAATTAAATGATGACAGAATTTAAATTTTTGGGTGAACTGTCCCTGTAACTAACAAAATAACAGCTTTTTAATAATTTTTGTGCTCTTTTCTGTCTTTCTCTCCACAGCTGAATGATTGTGTGATTTTAGACCCAATGTGTGGAGTTGGAGCTGTATTGTTGGAAGCAGCTCAGGAGTATTCTGTACGTAAACACACCACTCTGAACGCCACATGCAGCTCTTGCACACACAGAATTGACGTCTGACTTGTATACATTGTGTGTGTGTGTGTGTGTGTGTTCAGAATGCTGTATTTCTAGGCATGGATACAGAGACGTCGCAGTTGCAGAAAGCTGCAGAGAACTTAAAAGCGTCTGGAATGGAAGGAAGAGTGCAGCTACTTCGTTCCTCTGCCATGGGTTTGGACAAACTCTCTCCTCTTTCATCATCACTGACCTCATTTAGCCAATATCTAGTATAAAAATCATCTCGGGTGATATGTATAAAAGTGGACAGCGATAAATACAGATGTAAACAGGGTAGAAAACATTGTGATCGAGTCAGGAATGTGTGTGACCACATTGCATTGTTAAAATCAGCATGAAATGGAAGTTGCGATAGCCTTTTCTTTGCTACTGTGACGTATATCTGAGTGAAACGGCTTCTCGAACAAGAAAAAATGCAGTATGTCGCTGCAAGTGGGAGGGGAAGTTATTTTGAAGATTATAATGCCACATGAATTTTAGAAAAATAATGATGTGCGCTGATAAATCATTTATAATAAATACTGCAATACAGTATTCCATAAAAAATAAGAATTGTTGATTTTGACTACATGGTGACATTAATGTACATCCTGACGCGCCTGACAACTGCGAAGCACTGCCTACCTGCACTAAAACAAGGGCTTTAAATCTTTTTCTTGGGAAGAGCCTTATCTCCTATATTTTTTCTGTTCCCCAGAGATCCCTCTTGCTGATGGGGCCGTTGACGTTGTGCTCTGTGATGTTCCATTTGGCAGGAAGTTCAGTTGCAGCTCTGACATGCAAACTGCCCTGCCACACTTACTGAGAGAGATGGAGAGGTGCATTCTTATGTGTATTTGAGCATATGTGTATTGGTTCTCTTTCAATTTCTATGCTTTTGGGCTGTAGTTGTATAGTCAATGTGTTTTTCTTTCTGCAGGGTAATTCGTGTTGGTGGACATCTTGTTCTGTTACTGAGTTTGCAGCTTTCTGCACAGCTTAAGAAGATCATTTGCACACACAAACACAACCAACACTTAAACTCCTCAGACACAAACAATGTTCACACTGACCCCTCAAACACACCCAGTGAAAGCACTGACAAACCAAAAACCTTAACTTTTCACAAATCAAGCTCTGAAGCGTCGAATACACCGTTATTGATCAGCTCATTGCAAGCACAGAGGACACACAAGGTTAGTCTGGGCAGCACAGACGCGTTTATACACACCTACACCAAAATATAAACTCAAAATACAACACTCGCACTGAAATAAGTTCAACCTGAAATGCTTGTGGACAATCAGAATTGACAACAAATGACCAAAATGCTATTAAAATCTATTTAAAAGATTTTTATGCTGTCTTTGATAATAAAAAATTAAAAAACTTTACAACTAATTTAAGTGATTGTAATATGATTGTGGTGATGTGAGAGACTGGTTTGCACAGTATTCAAATGAAGACAGTTTTTTTTTTTTTTTTAGGGAAATATTATTTACAAAAATGTTATCCCCCTCAGTACTAATAGTGCCTTCTAAACAACTTTATTGCTGATTTTATGTTTTATAATGGTTGTGGTGCATTGTTGGCTCTTTCACAATGTGTTCGTTTTTTAATTTATTTATTATTTCAACTTTATGTTTTGCTAACTTTATATTTCAGCTTAATTTCTCATATTTGCTATATAATTTATAATGTTGTGATATAATCACTTGTAATTAAACATTATAAACAGTTTTTTTTAGTACTATTTATATATTATTAGAGGATTTATTTTTATTATTATGAATGTTTATTTTTTAAGTCATTTTGATGTTCTTTTGCCATATTAGTTTTTTTTTAAACATTTGCTTTTAACGTTTTTAGCGTTACTTAGTTTATTTCAGTTAAACTTAGTTGGCAAGACACCATTTCTCATTTTAGTTTATTTATTTGTTTATTTATTTATTTATTACGTTAGTTTTTTATCTAATATTTATAATTAATTTCAGCTTTATTTCAATTACTGAACATTTTTTTAAATGGTTTTTAGTTAACAATAACAGCTGTCCTTGACATGTTCCTCTTACCAAACTTGTAGGCCTGGTTTCACAGACAGGGCTTAGATTAAGCCAGGATTAGGCACTAGTTCAGTTAGGACATTTAAGTAGCTTTTATAAACGTGTCTTAGAAAAAAAACATTACTGGTCTGCATCTTGAGACAAAAGATTGTCACTGATATATTTAAAGATTTGTCAGTGCAAGTTGCTTTCATGTAAGACAGATCAAAAATGAATTTTACATTTACATTTAATCCTTTAGCAGGTGCTTTTATCCAAAGTGATTTACAAATGAGGAGAGCAATAGAAGCAATTAAACTAACAATAGGACAACAATATGCAAGTGCTGTGACCCTTCCCAATTTAGTCTAACGAAGTACACTTACAATTATTTTTAATAAAAAAAATTTAAGCCTTGTCTGTGAAACGGGGATAGCCTATTGTTTAAAATTGACACTATCCCACAGTTTCACAGACAGATCTTTAGCTAGTCCCAGATTAAAGTGCATGTTTGAGCTGTTTTAACTGAAAGCAACATATCCTGGCTTAATCTAAGCCCTGTCTGTGAAACTGGGCCTATATCTATTATATTTTCAAACTGTTATATTTTGGTTTAAATAATATTGCTTGGAAAAGTATGCTTGTTAAATTTTTCTTTAAAAAAAACGAAATAAAGAAATATTGCTTGGTTTGCTATCTATTAAAATCACTTTGTTACATTTTAAGCGTGGCTTAAGTTTTCAAACCATTTCTGGCTTATATGCACAAATTTCTCTCCATCCTCACTGCGTGTGCTATGACACTTTGCCAGTGTGTCAGTTGCAATGCGCATGCGCGTAGGAGGCCATGTTGTTGTAGTTCGGTGGGACTGGACCGTCATATCCCTCCGTTACTGTATGTCTATGCGATCATCACCCCCCTCCCGTTTTTGACACCGGGAACACGTAAATAAACCGGAGGGCGCAAACGGTGACTTGCACAATGAATTTAAGCTTGGATCTGTCGCGCAGAAACCCACAGGAAGACTTTGAGCTGATCCAGAGGATCGGGAGCGGAACCTATGGAGATGTGTACAAGGTAGAGATCAACTGGGTATCAGATTTTAGAAAGCTACCGACCTAGACTGCATTTTTGGGCATCATAAACGCTTTCCAAACGGTCAGAATGCCCCTATGGTGCCCAAAAATACTGTCTATGTAGGAAGCTCACTAGGGATTAAGGCGAAGCCACTTAACTGACCAATGTAACTAGTGAATGCGGGAGACAACAGATGTGTGTTTATGCTGGACCACAGTATATCTGTGTTTTGTAGCAATTTTGCGTCTCGGATATGGTGTAATATCCTGAAAGGCTCTAGAGATCTTTGTTTCCATTAAGCACAGGGCCTAGCAGGTCTGTTTGACTAGCGAGAGCCAAAGCAGGGCTGTCAAACTCAAAGTCCTGCATCTCTTTATGTGATATATCTGTGTGACATAAACAAAGGCAAGAATAGACCAATATGCTGCAGAGAGACTGTGCAGTGACAGATGGTCACTACTAAGGGGTGTTGCAAGGTGTTGGATCTAAAGGGAAAGGCAAGTGCAATCTTGTTCTTAAGAAACACTAAATGTGCCTGACTTCCTTCGGTGACAGGAAGTGGCTGAACTTTAAACTGCAAGTGTGTGAGTGTGTTTGCCCACAACTATGTCCATCCTGTTTGTTCGTAATTGTTCCCTCTTCCTGGGTTTTTATAGTGTGTTTGGGTTAGAGTGTGTGTTGGGTGTATAACATTTAATCACACACGTTCACTCAATCAGATCCTTGTTGTAGGTGAAGAGATGTAGGACCAAGCAAAATAAAAACAGAGAGAAGACTATATGAGAATTTCACAAATTCATCTGGTTGATTATTGCAATGCAATTTAATTGGATTGTTTACGTAGCCTATGTTCCTTCTGCTTAGATTAATCAGTTAACTTATTTTATTAAAAAGTAGAAACAGCCCTGAGCTTATTTATTACAGGACAGTGAAATGCCTCACTGCGATCGTAGAGGCCCTGTGTGAGTGTGTGTGCGCATGTGAAAGTTATTTGATGTTCTCCTTGTCCTACTTATTACAGCCATCACAGCACTGTGAACATCGATACACACATTTCAGTTGCCTCTGTTCCATATTACTTGGAATGCTGAATGCAATTCCATGTAAAACTAAGATAAAATGTTGGAAAATCTCTCTTTCTCTTTGTGTGTCTCTGATGACATCATACTCACTTCTGTTTGGCAGACAGATGTCTCTCAGTTCAGTTTTATAGATGAGGCCTTTGTGAGTGTGTTTGTGCGTTAACTTGTGAGAGAACATGCAAAATACTGTGTGCTTTCTAGAAAATCCTGAAAAATATTCTTGAACTGATATATATATACACACGCTAGTGTTTGGGGTCAGTAAGAGATTTTTTTTTTCTGATGCTCACCAAACCTGCATTTATTTCATAAAAATTCAGTTAAACTGTAAAATAAAATGTTAAATAATATTCCAGTTTTCTATTTTAATATATTTAAAAAATAATTTATTCCTGTTATCATCATTACTCCAGTATTCAGTGTGACATAGTCCATTTAAGAAACATTTAATATGGTTACACTTTATTTTGATGGTCCCCTTTAGACATTCTGTTGCCTATAAGTAACGTTGCACCTTCATGTCAACTAACTTTCATTAGAGTAGCAGTTCGTTGTTTACTAGTCTACTTCAGCCTTCTCATTGGATAGTAAACAATTTCTGCTCTCAAATAATTGATATAATGTTTAAAAATAAACATGTATAATAATTCATTTTAACAATCTCATTTGTTGTCAGTAAATAGTATTTTTTTATATCGGCCACTGGCAACCTTGCTCTCAGCATTAGCTACTAATTAAAATACTTTCTCCAATGCCGTCTTAATGTTCAGGGAGAACGATATGTATTCCATTTATAGGTTAATTTTGACAAAAAATCCAAACAACTTAGCTTTAAACGTTGCTTTTTGTTTTTGCAATCATCAATAATCAACAAGTGGGACTGTCTTTATGTCCAAAAATAGGGTAGATGGGAGGAATGTTTCAGAAACAATGGCACTAGTGGTGCAGAAATTGCAAACTTCTCCTTTTATTGTTGGAGCAGATTGATCTTTAAATGTGGGTCTGATCCATACAACATGTCTAATAATTATATCTAATGCATATAATAATGAGTAGAGCAATTGGGATCAGTGAGTTAGCATTTGGCATTAGCACTTGTGCTATTGTACACCTGTTGGGCTTATGGAATCACAGCTCTAATGCTCTTCTTTTCCAGGCTCGTAATGTCAGCACTGGAGAACTGGCTGCTATCAAAGTCATCAAACTAGAACCAGGTGAGTCAGCGCTGCTGCACACACAGTGCTGTTTAACCACCGGTACTTAGTGCCCTATCACTATCCATCTATACTTGAATAGTTAAATATTACTAGTATGGTGTGTTTGTGCATTGTAATGGTGTGAATTACCATTTACTGAATTATTTTGTGAATTGATTTGCAGGAGAGGACTTTGACGTGGTACAGCAGGAGATTATAATGATGAAAGATTGTAAACACTCAAACATCGTTGCATATTTTGGCAGTTACCTCAGGTACATGTACACACATGCAATCAAACGCCCTTATGTTTTATTCATTGTATAATGTAATACAGGGGCAGACTGGTTGTTCATTAAATGTCAGCAGTTTTTTGTGCAATTAACTGTTTTACTAGCATTACACTACCTTTTACAAGTTTGGAGTCAATGTGATTTGGGGTTTTTTTTCTGAAAAAAATAATTATTATTCAGCAAGGACACATTCATTTGATCAAAAATTATAGTAAAGACATTTCTAATGTTACAAAAGATTTCAATTTCAAAGAATCCTAAAACCTGTTTCTTGAGCAGCAAATCAGCATATAAGGATCATGTGACACTGAAGACTGATGCTAATAATTCAGCGTTGCCATCACAGGAATAAATTACATTTTAAAATATATTAAAATAGAAAACAGTTATTTAAAATTGTGAAAATATTTCACAATATTATGGTTTTTACTGTATTTTTGATCAAATAAATTCAGCCTTGATGAACGTAAGAGACTTCTTTCAAAAACATAAAAAAATCGTACAGAGCCCAAAACTTTGAACCGTAGTGTATATTCTGTTTCTCTCTTTTTATTAATTGTTGATATTTTTCCCTGGCTGTTGAAGTACACGTCACAACCCAACATGCACCTCTTTTAAGCTGTTGAGGCCAGAAATGGTCTGACAAGGCTTGATAATTGATGTCTTAATATCCCTGTTTCAGGAGAGATAAATTATGGATAAGCATGGAATACTGTGGCGGGGGCTCTCTCCAGGATATATACCATGGTAACTATTGTTACCGATTCCAAAACGGGATATTTTAATGCATTTATCATGTTGAGCTATTCTCTCATATAGATGTATATCTGTATCTTCAGTTACCGGGCCGTTGTCAGAATCCCAGATTGCGTATGTATGTCGGGAGACCCTGCAGGTATATACACACATTTACTGATGCGTAAAAGTTATTATGTGTGACATTTTTGAATGATTAATGTGGGTTTCTGTGTTCATGTCAGGGTGTTTACTATCTCCATAACAAAGGCAAGATCCACAGAGATATAAAGGTACAAACTGGACTTTCAAATATAATTAAATCTCACAGTGTTGACATAATTTTCACTCATGTCCCACTCGACTGATGTTATCATGCAAAAATAACTGAGATAAATAGTGGGGGTTTTTTTGGGAAAATGCTATTCTTGACAATATTTTTATAGTGAATATTCAGTTATGCTCTAAAATATTTCATTGGCCAGTAATTGCTTTTGTGTAGAGTAAAACTTGAGTGAATTGTTCTCTTAAGATGTTTTTGTTCGATGAATTGGTTGAACTGGTTCACAAATTGGTCTAAATGATTCATTAATGAATTAGTCTGAATCAAATGAACATGATTTATTATCTTTCAAAATCGCTCACTGTGTCTCTACTCTTGTTTTGTAGGGCGCAAATATTCTGTTGACGGACAATGGCTACGTTAAGCTAGGTAATAAAAACACTTTATATGAATGACTTGGCGGTTTTTCATTTAAAACAGAACCACTGAATTCCTCTCTCACACCTTCCGTTTGTCTCTCTCCAGCTGATTTTGGAGTTTCGGCTCAGATATCAGCCACTTTAGCAAAAAGAAAGTCCTTCATCGGAACTCCATATTGGTATGTCAGTCCTCTTTTGTCTCTTATGTGATAGGATTTTTTTAATAGATTGATTCTAGTCATCACTGTAGTCACATGTATATCATTTCTTTCTTTATGTGTCTTACTCTGTAGGATGGCGCCTGAGGTGGCCGCAGTCGAGAGGAAAGGGGGCTACAATCAGCTGTGCGATATTTGGGCCGTGGGCATCACAGCTATTGAGCTGGCAGAGTTGGAGCCGCCAATGTTCGACTTGCACCCCATGAGGTGTGTGTCCAGTTTCCTCCATCATGGGCAGTCCATTGCTTCACAATGGATGTCCGATTCTGCTAAATGAATTGCATGGTTTCATAGTTAATATATATTACACAGGTCACCCGTAGTATGATGACACTCTAGTGTTCTCCCTCTTTTCCACGTTTGTCTTACTTTGGTCCTCTCTGTTGCGTTTCCCCTTTAGAGCACTCTTCCTAATGACCAAGAGCAGTTTCCAACCACCTAAGCTGAAAGACAAAGTTAAGTGGTATGTATTTCTAAATGATTCATAAGTACTGTTCAAAATCGAATGAGAAAAACAAAATACTCTACCGTTAAAAAGTGTGGAGTTGGTTAAAAAAAATGTTTTACGTTTAATTAATGTTTTTATTGTAAGTCTGTTATGGTCACCAAGGCTTAAAAAACAATAATATTGTGAAATATAAATTTTTCATTTTAATATATTTTAAAATGTAATTTATTACTGTGATGGCAAAGCTGAATTTTTAGTGTCCTTCAGAAATCATTCTGATATGCTGATTTGATGCTCTTGGCCCAGTTGTTCAAAAGTAATCTGACCGGATTTTGGCAATCGGATTGGATCAAACCTTGAAAATGTTTATTTTTTTATTTTATTTTATTTTTTTTAAGAAAAAAAAAACGATTCTGAAATCAGATTAGATCACAAAATCCAATCTTGGTTTTGATCTGGATCAAATCATCAGTTTGTATTCCAAACTTTTTAGTAAGATTGGGATACCTTTGAAACCTTTTCAAAAAAATTAGGATTATACTGATCCCAGCAGAAGGGCGGATTTTAAATTAGTTTAACTGTTAAAGTAATAAATTACAAGTAGTCTTTCGGTAGCCTACAGTAAAGTAAAAAAGAGAATTTGGCGCCATAAAATAATCCCCAAACAATTGTAAATATCAAACAAAAGTTAAAAAAATTATAATAAAAAGTGTTTGTTTTTTTAAATCACTGTTTGTAATCTACATTGGCACAATCATAAGAGACGAACCTGTCAAAAGATTTTTGCGAGCGAACACATTTTCTCGTGTGAATGCAAACTCATGCAAAACTTTTCTGAGAGAAAGCAAAAGCACTGAAAATTTTTTTTTTCCCAATCTCATATTTTTCCATCACCATGTCCCTTTAGGGGCTCCGTAGAGCAATAGTAATCCAGATTTGGTAATCTGAAAAAGTGTGTATCTGGATCAGGGTGATTCAATCCAATTTTGCTTTGAAAAACCGGCACAAAAGTAAGATGGGTTACCTGATCCTGGATAACAAAACATAGGATTTCCAAATCCAGATCATTCTGATCCAGATTAAACGTTTTGAACAACTGGGCCCAGGACACTTTTATGCTTAATGTTTTTGTGAAAACCGCTGCTTTTAAAAAGCAGAAAACCGCTGAAAAAACTTCTTTTAAACCCTCCCTATTTCAATTCTACGCTTGTTACTGTAACGGCAAACTTAGATTTATTCAAATGTTAGATACATTTTTTTCATTCTCATCTGGTTTGTTTTGGTTCATGAAGGACAAATAATTTCCATCACTTTGTGAAAATGGCTTTGACCAAAAATCCCAAGAAGAGACCAACGGCTGACAAACTACTGCAGGTAAGATCTGCCTTTCCTTCAGAGAACATATATGATTGGCTCCATTGATCCACCATTGTTCAATAATGTTTCATTGCATCACTTCTGTTTTTGCAGCACCCGTTTGTTACCCAGCCGCTTAGCCGGACTCTTGCCATTGAGCTACTGGACAAAGCCAACAACCCTGACCACAGTACACACAGTGATGCAGAAGAGGATGACATTGACCCAGAGGTAATTCCATATATCTGACTCTTTCTTTACATTTTAACCATTGGGAAACCATGTCAGGGCTTTAAACTGAAGCACTGATTTCTAATTGGTTGTTTCTTTAGATGTAGATCCTAAGTGAGGGCAGTCAGTTGGCTCTGCCAGCTGCCAGGTACAAGTGTGTCAGGTTACCCATGCTGCAGTGTGCATATGCGATTGTGTGTGTATATGAACGCATGTGAGTTTATTGGTTTTAACACGTAACTGCAGTGGCTTGCGGTGTTGCCTTGAGGAAAGATTAGGGTCTTGTAACAGATATTCAGAAAAGGTGTGTATATAACTAAGGCTTTTTAGCTTTCAAGTTTGAAAACTTAACTTGTGGTCCCTTTGTTTGCAGTCTCCCGTGTCTGTTCCACATCGAATCCGCTCAACTAGCAGGAGCTCACGAGACGGAAAGACTCTGTCTGAGATTAACTGTAAGTCATGTGTCAAGCAAACTTTGACTCACTGAACCGAAATAAACACAAGAATTCTCAGAATACTTACAAGCACAAAAAGAAATCTGAAGTCTATGTGTGGCCCTCTTCTAGTTGATAAGGTGAAGTTCGATCCACCTCTGAGGAAGGAGACCGAACCGCATCATGAGATGGTTTGTGACACTCTGCCATTGATTTATTGTTGTTTAGTCTGTTTGTTTGGATTATTCGTCTGACTGTCTTTTTGATTCATGTAGGATCTACCGTTAGAGCCCCAAAGCATTCTGGGAAATAACAAGTGAGTGTGTTTTATTCTTTATTTGCGAGTCTATTTAAAAAATGAATGAATAACTAGTCGACCTCATTGATCAACTAGTCGGTTGATAGATTAAAATAACAAGAACTGAAATTGTCTAAAACTATTCTACCTGACTAATCAACTTGGTTGTTGGTTACTAGTTGATTATGCAACCATTGTGACCAATCCCTAGTTTAGAATTAACAAAATTATAAATAAATGGTAACAGTTTGCAGTAAGGTTTCATTTGTTAACATTAGTTAATGTATTAACTAACATGAACTAACCATGAGCAATACATTTGTTACTGTATTTTTTAATCTTTGTTAACGTTAGTTAATAAAAATACAACTGTTCATTGTTTGTTCATGTTACTTACCAGCGCATTAACTAATTTTAACAAATACAACTTTTGAGTTTTAATAATGTATTAGTAAATGTTGAAATTAACATTATCAAAGATTAGTAAATGCTGTAGAAGTGCAGTTCATTATTACTTCATGTTAACTAATTTAGTTAACTAATAAATTAATTCTTTAAAAAATAAAGGAACGTCTAAAACTAGCCAGGCTCACTAATCGGTTGTTGGTCAACTAGTCATCCATCATGACTCATCTCTAGTTTAATTTAAAGCAACAAAGCTAAAAATATATAAAGAAATAAGAGAAAGTCTACAACCTGTCACCACACTAATCAACTAGTTTTGTTGTTGGATGACTAGTTGCTTGTCAATTTGGTGTTGCAACACATCTCTAGTTTACTAATATGTCTGTGCATGTGTGTGTGTATATATATATATATATATATGTATATGTGTGTGCATGTGTTATATATATATATATATATATATACACACACATATACACAGTATATATATAAAACAAGTTCTCTCTTATTCATTGTTTTTCAGGAGTCTATTAAAATCTGTTGCTGAGGAGCTCAATCAAAGGTACTCCCACTGTCACTTTTGATTGGTCAGCCAGCCTGCTTTGCAAACTAATCACCTCTGCAGTCTCATCTCTGCTTGGCACTGAGAAGCTCTTACTGCTGAGTGTGTGTGTGTGTGTTCTCTGCATTCTTCTCTGGCTGCTTTACCTTCTTAGCCTCACCCTCTTCATCTCTCTCAGGGGTCATGTGACACATTTAGAGGATGAGGAGGAGGATGAAGGTGATGATTTGCAGTAAGTGAGAGGAAGATGTAATGTTATCAAAAACACCTGTGATCATCCGTGATTTCCTGTCTGTTAGTGTCAACTGGATGTGAGATTGAAGGATGTGCTCGGTTTGTTTTGCAGTGTGTCTGGTTTTAAGTTGCTTGCTGGTGCTCAGATGCATGATATGTATTTGTGTTTGTAAGTTAATTTATAGTATGAGAGTTTATGGTAAGCCAAGACACTTAAGTATGCATTTTGTTTTATTAGCTGCTTGTACATATGTTAACATCACCAAAATTGACTTTTTTTTTTTTTTTTTTTATGGAATATTGCAATTTTTTAGTCATGTGCTTTCATAATCATTAATCAAAAACATGAACTTGCCCTCCCCCTGGCAACAAAAACAACAATCCAATCAATTCCTGATGGACAAAATCAAGTCACGCCTTACATTTTTGCTCATTTGTTACGCTGTTTAACTCTGATATACGTCACAATAGGGGAGACGATCACAATTTCTGTTTTATGCCTACTTTAATACAATTGCATATGTTATTACTTTTCTACACTATAAGACTTAAAAAAAAATCTGCCAGATGACAAAATGGGCAAAAAACTTTGATTTACTTTGAAGGAGGAACCCGAGTATTATAAAGATTTAGGACTGGGCTTTATCGACTCGGGACAGTAAACAACCTCCTATCAGTCACATAGCAACACCCTGGCAACCACCAGAACACCCTAGCATTGTGGCAATGAGTTTTGCAGGGACAAGCACCACTCACATTTTCTACTCACAAAATCTATTTATAAAAATCTACTATACTGAATTATTTGTGTATGTTGTGTGTTGATTCTGATTTGTGTTTCAGTCATGGAATTTGATCAGACATTTGTTTTGGTTTGTTTAATAAGTTGGCGATGAGCGCAAGACATACAGAAACACTTTTGTTTTCCATCAGTTTGAAGGATTGAAAGAGTAAACTCTAAGAAGTTCAAAATATTCTGCTTTGGATTAGGTAGATTAGACTTCAGCATATTTAGCACTATATTTGTGTGTCTTGTGTCCACATGACCATTTCTTGCTTGCCGGTTATAATTCTTTACTGTTTTTGACGTTGTATATGGTCTCTTTCTTCATCTGATTGTTTCCCTGTATGTGTTTCCACTGTCCAAAGAAACTGTGCCATTGGTCCTTGCGTCCTTCTTTTGTGTTATCGTATCTTGTTTAGCAGTATATATATGTTTAGCAGACTATAAATCATTTCAATATGCTTGTGTGTGTCTGTGCCTACAGCTGTAACTCCACTTCAACCATGAGACCGAAAGTACCACCTCCTCTGCCACCCAAGGTAAAAGATACACATACACTTCTCTATCCCACAGACTTTTGACAGAATGTGTAACTCACACTGTTTCTCTTTATCACTTCTTAGCCGAAGCTTCTGTCTCCCGCACAGAACAGTACCGTCTCAGAGGACAATACCGGAGAAGGGACCATTAAACGTTGTCCAGCTTCTGGGAGCTCCACCCCTCCTGTTCGGCCTGCTTCTTATGTGCCCCCCAGACCGCCACCTCCTCGCCTGCCCCCACACAGGCGTAGTAGTCTAGGTAACAAACCATCTGAGCACACTCAGACAGAGCCAGCAGGGGATGATGGGATTTATAGGTTCTGGGAATGGCTTCATGCTGAACAACAGGAAGAACAAAGTAAGCTAAGCACCGCCCACTTGAGCGTGCCCTCTTGTGATTGGTAGACAGCCTTGCCAGTCTTCCTGTTCCTTGTGTCATTTTGGCTTTAGTTCAGTCCCACAACATAGATAGCTGTAGCTTTACTGTAGTTTAGTTGAGAGCTACTTAATGTGACTTAGTAGTTAGAAGGTGTTGTTTTACAACTCATTAACAGATGGATAATAATTAAATAATTGAATAGATTATGCAAATAAGGTAACAAACATGCCCATGCTGAATCAGCTCTGTAAAATGCAGAAAGTGTGTTAAATCTAGCTTCTGGATAAATGCCCAGTTATGATTCTCTTCTCCATTATTTGATCATTTGATAAATTACCACTGCATTAATAGAAAATGTACACAAATTCTTTCTTTTTTTTTACCACTTGCTTTCTGCAGGCAGTGACAGTGCAACCAAAAACAGCTAAATAGCTTGTTTTTTAAATAGGGGTGCCTCTGTAATGAACCTAATTTACATAGGTGTGTCTTTGTTCCTTGAATGTGATTTCAGCTTTCAAAGGACAGATGATACAATGTGAGCGTTTATGTGCAGGTAATGGAGTTTCTGTTCAGGAGAATGGAGAGAAAGAAAAACTGGCCTCCCTTCCATCATCTAGTCTAAAGGTGCGATTAATCTCCTTATGGTTATTTCGAAACGTTTATGTTTTTTGATAATATAAAATTTTCCTTTTTTTAATTTTTTCCTTAATTCTAATTTTGTTCAAAAACATAACATAGAAATTCATCAAAATGGTTCAAATGCCAAGCAAGGGAAATATCTCTGCCTCTTTCATTGTGTTATTGTTATAATTAGGGTTGTTCTAAACCCCAAACTAAATTTATGAAACTGCAATGTCTGTGCTACGGACAGGAGGAGATAGATGTGGTATATTTTGTCAGAGTGTGTGGAATTTACAGTTATTGCCTTGTAATTATGATTCCCTGATTAAAAAATAGTTTAATAAAACATATTCTGCTCTTGTAAACTGTGATAGCATCTTACAGACTTTATCTCTTTCTTTTTTTGTAGCTACCGTTTAGTAATGGCCTCCCACCAACCCCTCAAGTACATGTGAGTCATCCAGCTCTTCCTCTTTCTATCTGTCTTTTCATCTCTCCATCTTTCACTCATTTTCTTGCTATATTAATTTCATACACACAAATATTGAAAGACATTGAAGGTATCGACACACCTGGATTAACAGAAATGTAAAAGCAACTACAGTACATTTGGACCATTCCACCTCAGCCCTGCTGCCATGATGTTGATCTTTCTTTCTGCTCTGCAGATGGGAGCTTGTTTCTCTAAAGTGTTTAATGGCTGTCCCCTGAAGATTCACTGTGCCTGTTCATGGATAAACCCAAACACCAGGGGTGAGAAACAGTACATGCAGAGCTCAGGCATTCTCAAATCAAATGCTTCTTACATCGTTATCATAATTATGGGTTTTGTCAGTTTTATGAGATTTTGTTGTGACTCATTTTCAGACCAGTATCTGATTTTTGGTGCTGAGGAAGGAATTTATACCCTCAATCTGAATGAAATTCATGAGAGCTCCATGGAACAGGTCAGGAATAATTTTGATATATATATACACACACACACCGATGATCCAAATGAGCCAAAACATTATGACCATGGGCATGAAGTTTTGGCTCATCAGTGTAAAAAAAAATATATATATATATATGTATATGTATAGTAATAAAAAATATATATATAATCAATATTTATGCATTACTCTAAAAAGTAATGAGAGTTTATTTAATCATGAAGAACCGTCATTGAATTTTGATAATAATATATTAAATGGGATTATTTATTTATTTTTATTTTTGTTTGATTACATGCAGCTGGTTCCACGGAGGTGTACATGGGTGTATGTAATGAACAACTGGCTACTTTCTATATCAGGTGAGATAAAACCAATGAGGAAAAGATTTACATGCTGTTGAAGGATATTTTAATGTTTTAGCTTTACCATAATGTAATTCTATGCTCATATGTGTGTGCGTTCCATAGGTAAAGCATCGCAGCTGTACTCTTACAACCTGGCGGGGCTCTTTGAGCAAGCTCGACAGATGCAGAAGTTACCCGTTGCCATACCAACGCATAAACTCCCTGACAAAATAATCCCACGGTATGATTCAGACTAATCCATTTCAAATCTTTTTTTTTTGTGTGTAGGAATTTTTTCTGATAAAACTCATAATTTCATTTAAATATTTGTTAAATGCACATCCTATGAAATCTCATCATTTTGCATTTTAGCACTGTCATGGTAATGCCTTTCTTTCAGAAAGTTTACCGTGTCCAATAAAATCCCAGATACAAGGGGTTGCCAGAAATGCTGTGTAGGTCAGTATAGATGCATTCTTATGTTTTGTGTTGAAATGCCCACCAAATTATATGATCAGAACACTGCACATTTTTTAGGATTTGCACATAAATAGTAAATATTCTTTGCACAGATACAGTCAACATGCTTCTGTATGTGTATCCATAGTGCGAAACCCATACACAGGACATAAGTACTTATGTGGAGCTTTCCAGTCCAGTGTAATGCTGTTGGAATGGGTGGAAGCCATGCAGCGCTTCATGCTCATAAAGGTAAGTGAAATATTGAGAAACACAATGTTAATCCATCTATAAATCTATCTAGTATAATCTTGTGTATTTGTGTCTGTCCAGAGCATAGACCTCACCCTGCCGTGTCCATTAGAAGTCTTTGAGATGTTGGTGGTTCCTGAGCAGCATTATCCACTGGTTTGTGTGGCAGTCAGTAAAGGAAGCCACCCTGATCAGGTGGTCACATTTGGCACTGTTGATCCCAATGCTGCCACCCCCGCGTTCACAGAGCCCGGTCAGTTTTACAGAGTCTCGCTGTGTTCAAAACAGAATGATTTTTTGGTTTGGATTGGATTGCTTAAAACATGTTTGGTGCTTTTAGAGTGTTGCTCTTGGGTCTTGTATGAACCTTTGTTGTGTTTTGTGTTTCCAGAAACACCTCAGACATGTGTCATTCATGTGACTCAGCTGGAGAGAGACACTGTCCTTGTGTGTTTAGATCGTAAGTAAATAAAATATATGCTTGTATTATAATAAATAATATAATAATATTTATGAAATCATTTTTCTATTTCTTCTAAAATAATATTCAATTTAAATATAATAGGAAGAATAATGAAATGCATAATATTTTCAATTTAATATGTATATATTTATATACACTAATAAATATTGTTTGGAGTATTGATTATACTAATTATAATAGTTTTATAAAAGCAATAAAACACTTTAAGCTGTGTTAAAGTTTTTTGTTCACCAGTAAAGGGCTAATTTTAGACACAGTGTGATAAAACCACATGTACATTAGCCTGATATTGCTTCCTGAATTCACACAGGATTTTTTTTCTCGATATTTGTCAGCACTTGTAGCACAGATTTATGTTCAAACAAGCATTTCCACAAGCTCAGTTCCATCTCTGGGAAGTCATTACTACATTATAATTAGTTTCTACTGTATATTTTGCAGGGTGTATAAAGTTGGTGAATTTACAGGGCAGGTTAAAATCCAACAGGAAGTTGTCAACTGAACTTACCTTTAACTTCCAGATTGAGGCAATAGGTAAGAACTTAATTCAGTTTTAAATTACGTTACATTAAATTAAGGCGGATGGGAGAATTCATTGTGTGCTTTGATTAATAATAATTTATTTGTCTTTTTTCAAGTGTGTCTGCAGGACAGTGTTTTGGCGTTCTGGAAGCATGGAATGCAGGGGCGAAGCTTTAAAAACAGTGAGGTGTGTTATGCCTGTGAACTTTTTACTCGGTGGTTCTCAACTAGTTTTGCTTCAGGACCCAGATTTACAGCTGACATCAAGTGGCGCCCAAAACATACAACCTTGATTTTGATGGTTTCATGCGCATAGCATCGTGACACACCAGTTGAGAACGACTGAACTAGAATATACATTCATAGCTGGTAACCAGTGCTCTTAGCTTTAAAGTGCGGTCACATTAGCAAAATTTTGTGGAACAATGACAGGATTTTGGCCACAATTTTTCGCAGACCAACGATAAATGTGACTGAGCCTTTAGACAAAATGTGTGTAGTTGGTAACTGATGTTCTCTGCTTTAGATTACTCAGGAGATCGCTGATAACTCACGAACCTACAGGCTGCTGGGTGCAGACAGGTGAGAGCTCACCAACACTTACACTATACCACAGCAGAGCCACAGTCAGCACGGTTCTCACAAACATTTCTGTCTTTCTCAGAGTGGTGGTGTTGGAAAGCAAACCGACGGAAGACCCCACGGCTCAAAGTAATCTGTACATCCTCGCAGGCCACGAGAACAGCTTCTGAAAACACACTGCCTTAACACACACTACGTAATGCACGCAACAAAAGTCATATTCTTGAGACTTATACACCTCATTTTCATTTTTAAACTACGGAACACAACACTACTGAAAAACTTACACAAAGATAGCTGAAATAAAACACTACATATTTTTGGTTCAGTGTGATACCAGCCCCTGGAACCTCGTATTAATACAAAATCGATACTTAGTACAAAGGTGCGTTCACACCATGTCGTAATTACCATAATTACGTACTCGTAGAACTTGTAATTAGTCAATGGTGTTGCCATAGAAACGCATAATTCCCAGTCCGAGGATGTGAACGGCTTTGATTTGAAATTACGGTAAAAGGCTTATGTCGAATGTTATGTCACATGAACAAACAGGAAAACAGGTCTCGTCGCATCAGCTTGTCGAAGAAAGTGAACTGACAGCGATATCAATGGACTTTCAGTTAAGTAATCAGCTAACCTAGCTAGTTATTTTTAATGTTGACGGTTAATTCAACTTTTTGATATCAATTTGCAAATGCGATGGACATCAGTTAATACTCATTTTTGCTCGCTCCTTTGAAGGCATCTTCAGTAAAAACAGCTCTATATTTTTGGAAGCACATACAAAAGAGCTGAACCGGAAGTGATGCGACCTGTTTTACAGAATATGGAAGTTTTTTGCGTATAACTCCAATAGAGTGGTGCAGGTATGACGTCACTTTGTAGGCCAACCGGCCGTTAGCATCACACTTGCTCCCTCGACAAAAATCCAATAGGATTTTTCCATAGGCTTTTGGATTATCGCAAAAAAACAAGTTCTGTGATCAACAAAAGTTTATGATACTTACACATGAACACAAACAGATGAACAGAACTTTTATGAATTTTGAAGCCTAAATGCAGTCACCAGCTAAATGTAGGCTATAAACGAACTACACCACGGTCCCACGATTTCATTGTCACCATCACTAAGCTACCAACAACACTTTCGGTTTTTATCGAAAAATATTTTCCCAGAACGTTAGAGTTAGAATAGTTTGTAAGAGCACAATTATAAGCATAACTTATTGTTTTTATTATAAGCATATTATAAGCATAACTTATTGTTAACTTATTGAACACCTTATTTCAGCCATTTAACCAAAACCCCATTAAAAAAAACCATTGACTTTTGGGACGATGCTGAAAGTGCTAAAATGCTAACTCGTTTCCGCGTTTTGGCCTACAAAGTGATGTCATACCTGCACCACTCTATTACGACATGGTGTGAATGCAGCACAAGCAGACGTAGGTAGACTGTTTAAAATGCGTTATAGATACGCATAGCATGTAACAGTAACATTAACAAATCTAATAATGGTCAAATCTAAAATTTTTGGTACCGGCAAACTGCATAACCTTACTATAGATGCATTTCAATACACAGAAACAGTGCACACACCTTGATACACAACCATCAGATCTGTATGACTTAAATAACTAATGTAAAAACACAGAAGTCTAGTACAACAGTTGTCTAAAAGAGGAAACAAATTACCTGGCTTTTATATCTGGCATGATTTGCAGGTGTCGTACCATCTTGTTGGCTTCGTAGCTTTCAGTACTGCCGTGACGCAGCCCTGTAAACAGCTCCTCTCTGTGTCATAATACATTTCACAATTGTTTACATTGAAAAACTAGTTAAAAGCAGCCCAGTGGAACGCCAAAATGCGCTCTGTGCGAACCCGTGTAATTCCGAATTCTGTGACCCACCTAATTATGTGACCGTACACATAATGTAGTGATGTTAAGGTTAGGATTAGCTCAATACAGCAGCTACTACGGTCACAGAATTCAGTGAGTCACAGAATTCGGCACAGCACCTGTAAATCGAACCAACTCACTGTTTTTTCCTCCTCCTTCACCTCTTTCTCTTCATTCAAATTTATGGCGACACTTTTTTTTTTTTTTATCTCAAAAGTGCAGTAATATTAGCGAAATTTTGTGAGCAAAAAGATCCATTGTCAAATGTAGGGATCCATAAAGCACTGCTCAGTCACTTTGAAACCAAACAGCTTTCTGCTGGTCGATGTGGGGAATTTATGTGACCAACTTGAACCCGATGCGAATCTGCGTGCGGAAATATTTTGGCTTACGAGAATTTGGCGATCACAATTCCTATTTAAATGACTGGATTTTGCACACCATATATAGCTCCATATTTCATTATTAACAGCACAGGAACAGACAGTGGAACCTTAGAGTAGTTGTTTCTATTGTTTTATAAATTATGAACCATTTTTGTTAGCACAGCCTCGGTGGATTAAGCATTGAATAATTAAATTATATATATTTGCTGCCCTATACTGTAACAGCATCATGCTTAGTATCATCATGAGCCACTTAATGAGAATAGAGTGATTTTAGAGATTTTATATTTCATTATTTATGCAGAAAAACCAAGTGTCATATTTTCATTACCAAGCACTGTTATTGAAGGTTTGCACAATACGTTTGCTCACGTGTGCTTTTCTCAGCGTGTCGTGTGTGTTAATGAGTGACTGCGCACTTACAGGCTGTGATGTCAATAGTAGAGTATAACAGACAAAGAAAACCTATTTATCAGGCTCACTGAAAACCGATTAGAGATAACAATGTCTTATGAATGCAGTATGTGTAAATATGAAAGGGGAAGTCAGAAAAAGAGCTCTTTCTAGAATGTAGCTGTCTGTGAAGCTTTCTAGCATCAGTTTGTATGGTGTCATATCTGAATACTATCTGTTCCATTTTTGTTCCAAAATAACAAAATCATGTTTTGTTTAGTTGAATGCGCAAATTTAGCATGTCGGCTCTACCTCTAACATGCATTTAAAACCATTATAAAGAAGAAAACACTACTTCAAATAGAGCATCTCCTTAACAGCAGTTTTAAACCCTGGTCTAGTCACATGGTCCATGATCCTGATTTTGATCCTGATCTTGAATGAAACCGTGTCTGAGCCTAATCTCTAGTAACCTTTACTCTGTATGTTTGAAAGAGTCACAAATGTGATATTGGATGCTTTGAGTACAGAGCGTGTCAAACTACTCCATGTCCACTACAGCATCATTCTCTTATGTAATGTGATGCACATGTCTTGTATATAGTGTAAAATAATTTGAGTTTTACAGACTGTATAAAGCCAATATTTTGTTTCAAATGTGAAACTCTTTTATGAGATTTAACACATTAAACCAAGGTGGAAAAAAGATCAAATGCAACTGAATGGTGTTATTTTTGTCAAATATGGAGTCATGGGCTGAATTATTGGCACCCTTATATGAACAAAGATGGCTATGAAAATAAATCTGTATTGTTTATCCTTTTGATCTTTCATTCAAAAATCTAAGATTTAGATAAGTAAAACAAATGAAAGTGGGGGGGAAATCACATTATGAAATAAATGTTTTTCTCCAAAACTCATTGGCCACAGTTATTGGCACACATAGAATTTCTTATGAGTAAAATATCTCTGATGTTTATTCCCATTCATATTTGTATTTTTTAGCACACCAGGGTGACTAGGAACATGAAATTGTCCAGCCATGACTTCTTGTTTCACAGTATAAATATGAGGAAACATAAAGGCCAAATTCCCTTAATCATCCATCAATATGAGTAAAACCAGAGAATATAGTTCTGATGTGCAGCAAAAGATTGTTGAGCTTCACAAAATAGAAAGTGGCTGTAAGAGCTAATAGCTAAAGATTTGAAATTTTGCAACCATCAGGGCAATAATTAAAAAGTTCCAATCAACTTGATGTTACGAATCTGCCAGGAAGAGGACGCATGTCTACGTTGTCTTATTGCGGGGCGAGGAGGAGAGTTTGAGTGGCCAAAGACTCTCCAAGGATCAAAGATGGAGAATTGCAGAGATTAGTTGAGTCTTGGGTTCAGAAAGCCTAAAAAAAATTCAAACAGCCCCTACATCACCACATATTGTTTGGGAGGGTTTAAAAATAAAATAAAAAATACTCCGCTCTCATCCTAAAACAAACTCCAGCATATTCAGTTGTCAGACACTACTGGAACGTCAGGAACGGGTTCTGTGGTCAGATGAAACTAAAAAAATCTTTTTGCCAGAAAACACACCAGATGGGTTTGGTGCACACAGGAATAAAAAGTACCCAATGCCCAAAGTTAAGGGATAGTTCACTTAAAAATGAAAATGGTCATTTACTCACCCTCATGTTGTTCCAAACCTGTATGAGTTTCTTTCTTCTGCTGAACACAAAAGAAGATATTTTGAAAAATGTTGGTAACCAGACAGTTGACGATAGTCATTGATTTCCATAGTATTTTTATTCCTTCAATGGAAGTCAATGTCACCCTCAACTGTCATCATTCAAAATATCTTCTTTTGTGTTCAGCAGAACAAAGAAACTCATACAGGTGTGGAACAACTTAAGGATGAGGCCAGTCCTAAATGGCACCCTAAACACTCTGAGTCCGCACTTTCGTGACTGCTTTGAATGTCGGGAAGAAGTCCGCTGTGGAGCTCGCTTCAGTGCGGGCTCGGCAAAAGTGTGCATCGAGGGCGCATATCAACCGCAAAGGAGTCCTCATTCAGAAGGACCCTTCTGAAACCTAAAATGACAAATGGGACACACTACAGTTTCATGGACTTAACAGACATGTGTACGTGGCAGCCATTGTATTTTCACAAGACTGAAAGTGCATATAGTGTGCCATTTGGGCCTGAGTAAGTGATGACAGAATTTTAATTCTTGAGTGAACTATCCCTTTAAATATACTGCTGGATCTTTGAAATTGTGGGCCTATTTTTCTGCTGGAGGTCCTGGACATCTTGTTCACGTACATGGCATCATGGATTCTATCAAATACCAAAAGATAATAAAAAAATCTAAACCTGACCGCCTCTGCTAGAAATCTTATATGGGCTTATAATCTTTTATCGGGACAATGATCCAAAACAAACAACAAAATGAACACAAAAATGAAGGTTCTGCTATCCCAGTCCCCTGACCCGAACCCTATAGAAAACTGAAGAGAAGAGAAACCAACATGGACCTGGAAATTTGAAGGTTCTGGAGAGATTCTTTATGGAAGAATGGTCTCTGATCTCTTGTCGTCAGGTGTTCTACAAACTCATCAGGCTCATCTAGTCAAAAGGAGGTTGCAAAAAGTATTGAATAAAAATGTGCCATTAATTGTGGCCAACATGTATTGGAGAAAAAACATTTATTTCATAAAGAAATTTTCTCCTCATTTTAAATTCTTTTACTTCAATAAAACGATAGATGATGAGATTTTGTGAATTTAAATAAAATATCAAAATAATTAATGCAGATTTATTTTCACAGGCTTCTTTGTTCATATTTACCAAGGGTGCCAATAATTCTGACCAGGACTGTACACATACACACATTTATACTCAAGAATAAATGTTGATCGTAAAATATTACAATTTGTACTTTATTTGAATTGTTACCATTTACATTGCATTCAAATGTATGTACATGTGACATTTGATTTTTTTTTTTTTTTTTTTTTGGAAAGTATACATGTATTTATAATTTTTTTATTTATGAGTAATTATTGTAATTAAGTTAAGAGTTATTAATATAATTTATCATTTTATCACATATAGTTTTACATCCTGTCAATGCAACCCAGCATAAACCCAACAAGAGATGGATAAGTCTGCCTGTTTGAGTATATATTTACGTCAACAATGCTAGATGTTCTTTGTTTCTCAAAATTATATTGAAAATTGATTTATCATGCAAAATGTTTTTGTGCTATGTCAGAAATGTTCAATTATGCTATGAAGCAGCTTGAGCTCTTCATTTTGGGGTTTTTTGTGTGTGAGAAATACAGTGGTTCTCAAGTGGTGTTGTGGCCAAAAAATGTGCCATAGCCTTGCAGGTCTATTCTAACAATCCTAAAAGGGAGGAGAGTATTCCAGTATTTTGACGCGAACTTACCTGTCATTTGGACGACTTGTGTGTAATAAACCACAAAAGAAACCCATGTTAAACACAGGTTCACTTGCAGGTCCGACATTCAAGAGATATTTATAGATCAAACACTAAAAACCAAAAAGTGTGTTGGGTCACCCCTTGATGTTCAATGTAAAATCTGTGTCCTGAAGCAAAACCAGTTGAGAACCTCAAGTTTTAACCTCTAAAACAGTTTAAACAGCAGTTCCTCGGTCAATGTCTCCTGCATGAGGGGCTTTGGTGGCCTCCAGATCTCCACTGCTCTGACAATCAGCTTTTCCTGTTGTCTTCTCCTTTCCGTCACCACTAGACCTGAGACACACATACAAAGTATCATGGCTTTAAGTGTGAGTACAGTATGTAAAAGCAAAGCATCCGTGTGTCTATTCTTATGAACTCACTTCTTCTTAAAAAGCTTTTTGAAGGAGTTCCTAAATCCTTTTCCTTCTTTCCTACCAGGTTCACTCAAGGGGGTGTGGTCATAGTCATCAGACACACCCCTCAAATTGAGCTCCTCCCACACCAGCCTTCTAGGATCCTGAGGAACAAGCAGAATGAGCTTCCACACACACTTGCAGTTAATAACATTTAACAAATAACATTTCATTTTAATTTATGGACAATTTAGGGTTTTGTCGGGGTTGCCATGATGTTGCTTGTTAAGGTGTTTTTTTTTTTTTACATATTGCTTCGCTGTTGTGGGTGGTTACAACATAGATATAAATACATAGATACCACATTGACCGCTAAAGACACGTCGCACGCCCACCATCTTGGAACGGTCAGCATGTCGTCACTCACAGTAAGAATCAATGATGCCACAACATTGTGCAGCTTCTGGTTGTGAAACCAGTGTGTTGGTTTGTGTTTTTACATGTATTATGTAACTCAATATTACAGGTTTTTACTTTCATGGTACTTTTTAATGTTTTTACTTTTACTATGGTAACTTTTTAATGTCATGTTAGCTGACGCCTTCATCTTGTTGTATTGTGTTAGTTTAGCAAAATCATCCGCTGAAGTCTATTTCAGATATTTGTACATGCGTCTACGGTTGTAGACGCTCAGTCAACTTGCTCTCGAATGTTCACGGACCGGCTTTGACTGTTCCAATATGGCGGACGGCTTCTGTATAGCGGCCCATAGAAACAGCTGCTAATAAGGAATCTATGTATTTATATCTATGGTTGGCATGACGTTGTTTGCTAAGGTGTTCTGAAGGATTTTTAGTGGTAATTATGGGTTGCTAGTTACCACTAATTGTCAATTATACATGTGTGTGTGTTTGAGTGTTAATATGTAAATGTGTGTGAGCGTGTACCTTTTGATTTATTAGCCGTGGCTGCTCCTCTGTGTCAGTGTGTGTCTCGAATCTGTGCTTTGGACTGCTGGATCTCAGTCTTGATTTGCCACTTGACTGACGCTCCAGCCTCGGGTGGGCAGGATTTTTTGTCTGGTGGGTGTGGCTATCAATACTGTCCATTTGCAGGCCATTCAGTGATTTGCTCTTTCTCTGCACTGCCTGTAGAGGCTGTGGTCTCACAATGTCTGCAGAGTCAGGTGACACACAGGCCCTGTTGGGCCTATAAACCACACCCCCAGCACTTCGCCCCCTACTGTGGGATTGTCGAGGTGGACTACTGGAAGGACTACAGTGCACAAAGGCAATATCAATGCTGGAGTCCGAGGAATGAGATGGGCTTGAGCAGCGGTAGTCTCCGGTTCCGTAGGGAAAGAGAGCAGTGAGGGCAGATCCTGCTCCTTCCGTCTCTGGGATGCTGCGCAGAGGAACTGAGACAGCTTTGTGGCGAGAGTCAGAGTCGGACAGGAAGGAGACAGGGGACGGAATTTCTGGATCGTAGTGATAGGGCATCGCTTCATAGTCAGGGTAGCGTCTGTTACGTCGAGAGGGATCACTTACAAAGAAAGACAAATTGGAAATGTATAAGTGTGTTTCTTCAATTACAGGCACCTTTTCTCATCATTTGAGATGTAATTGCGTAACTAAAATTAAAATGTAATTGCAATTTTTTTATCTCACAACTGACTTTATAACTTTAAAATCAAAAAGTCATAATTTCTAGTATATATATTTTTGTCTAAATCTTCTTGTGAGATTTAAACACACAATTCTGAGAAAAAAGTCGCAATTGTGAGAGAAAGAATTATGAGATTAAAAAGTCACAGTTACCTTTTTTTTTAATTCATTGGTGAAAATAAGCTTCCATACATACCCTACCGTTCAAAAGTTTGGGATTGGTAAGATTATTTTGTTATTTTATGTTTTTCAACGGTAGTCAATGTCTCAAATTTTATCTCAAACACACTCTTCAGTTAGACTCTTGTTTAGTAGTTCACTAACTTTTGAAACAACATTGTTTATCAGGAAAAAAAATTAATTATATATAATTATTAAATAATTATTTAATACAATACAATAGTTTATATTCGTTTTATTCTTTGTTTAAATTATCATAGTTTTAAATATAATTCATATTTTTTATTAGGATTATTAGATTTATAATTAAACTAGCTTATATATTCATTAAAAAAATCAAATCTTTTCATAAATGGCATTTGAAAAGTACCAAAAAAAAAAAAAAAAATGGGTCTGAAGTTGAAGAAACCCATACATTCACAGAGAGATAATTTTGTAATATCTATTGGTTGGTGTCTATGTACTCACTTTTGTGCACTGTTACTGCTGTAATTTTTCTCATAGTCAACTTTATACAGCTGTCTCACTGTAGACCTGACATGAAAAAAAAGAGCCAGTAAGACTTATAACACAATAACACACATATTTGTTCTTTTGCACTTACCTGCTTAGCTCTTTCCGGGTGTGTGAGGGGCGCTCCTGTTGGTGTGTACACAGGTTGTGTGTGTGTTCACGCAGGGCATGACTGTGGTCATGCAGAAGCTCCTGGTTGTGCTGTAGTAAATGGCTATACTGGGTCATGAAAGATCGGAGTTGTTGCACAGACACAAGTAACAGGTAATAGTCCGGATGCTCTGACTCTGTCTGCTGCAGAAGACTCTGTAAAACACATGAAATACAAATGGACGCATACATACAGCATGCATTTTCTTGATTGGACAGTTTTTATGTAGCAATACATGACCAAGGTGATTTCACAAGTGTCACTTAATCAAACATGCACAACCTATAAACATACAATGCTGTTAGTATGACAATAAAGATGAGTCTGATTACCTGCAGGAGTGTATGGTATTCTGGGATGCGTTGGACAGGCTGTAAAAGCAGAGAGTGCAGCGATGGACGTGTCTCATCCCCTGTGATGTCACTCTGGATTCGAATGCATACAGCAAATCAGAAAGCAGCCGTGTTTATTCATCTAAATTTTTGCCAGGTAAACTAAACGTGTTTCATGTGGTAACATCTAAATGATCTGGTTTTAGTAAAAAATTCAATTTCAATGTTCTATTTTTTTAATAAATTTGTTATTATTTTCTCATCTTTTAACATACAAAATGACATGGACAAACAATCAGCCATGCAATAGTAAGTGGAAATCAAAACAAAAGCAACAAAATAAATAAATAAAAAGGTAGACTGGTCAGTTATACAGCAGGTTGAATGACAAAAAAATTACACAAATAAATAAGACATAATTTGCAGCAAAATATACACAGGACAATGCGTATATAAAGAATTATGTAAATATAGAGCCAATACAAACATCTAAGATACATGAGCATATATCTATATGTCCTTATGAGTGGTAAAATCCAGATTAATTTACTGCAATCCTTGGACTTTTTTACCAGTAATATAAAGCTGACAGTCTACAACAGTTAGAAAACAGCAAATTGCAAAGCAAAAAAAAAAAGATTTCAATGTTCTATTATTATATATTATAACAAACTTTTAATTAGTAAATATTAAATAAACATTAATTATTATATATTTATTCTCAATAATTAAAATTAATATAATTTGTATTATTTATTTATTTATTTTTGTAATCATTATTACCATTAATGTTATTATTATTTAACATGACTATATCAACCCGACAGCTGGTAAAAATGAAATGAAACTGATTAAGGACATTCATAGAAACATAATGTAAATGCCATTTCTCAGATATAATAGTATTAAATCTGCCTCTATGTGCCTCAAATATCAGGATCTTTAAAAATATGAGTGTATTTATTAAATATAAAACTGTGTATGTATACATACCTCCAGTAAGCTGCCTGATTTTGAAGAGGAAAACAGACTTACAACCGTCAAACATTCTGGCAAGTCCCGTAGATACGACACATAATGGTCCAGAAAATCACTCTGCAAAACACACATTTGATATTACATAGTGGACTATAGGAGAAGGTAGGATGGTAAATGTTCCTCATTTTCACTCATTATAATATTTTACTTCTTTGCTGGTGAGCCTTAAAAATACATCTCCCATGATGCCTTGCCAGTGGCTCTTAAGAACTCTCTCCTGGAGAAGGTGCAGGAGTTCCAGATGCTGCTGAATCAAGAAACGCAGAGAGGGAGGGAAAGGCCTGAGAGAGAGAAAAGAGAATAATAAAGCAGCATGATGTGCCTCAAAACACTGTTTTACATCAAATGTGTCAATACTCAAATCAACAACAGATGAGAGAAGAAAATATGTAGATGTGAATGTGTCGAGTACCAAAACCTGCTTTATACTATCCTGTTTCATAATAGACTGTTTCATTTAGAGTCTCTGTTAAGCACTGTTGTTGTCTAATTGCAGTTTGTGTGATGATCTGCATACTTTTGTCAGGTGAATGCTGATCAATTGGGCCACTTTTTGACTCTGAGTTGATGCTATATGTGTGAGAGTGATACATAGTTACCGTTTATCTTTGACGTTGAGGTTCTCTGAGCCGTTAAAACTGATGTTGGCCTTTAACAGGAGTGAGAGATACGACACATACACTCTTTCAGACTCCAAAAGCTCCAGCGCTGCTGTCTGCCTCTGAGCTGAAAAAAGACATGATTTTAAGACTCATTGTTCATTTTTCAGTTCTTTTCACTTCTATTCCACTGCATATCACTCACTTATAGCAGAGTTGTTTTGTTCTTTCAGATCTCGGCTGTTTTTTTTCTCCCTCCAAATTGGAGACTTTTTTTGACCGTCATGCTCAGGATAATAGTCTAAACAAACAAACACAACCTGTTAGTCCTCTTATACACTATCATGCAATCATTTCCAGCTAAAGCTCATGGTTGTTAGACACGTGTTTATAGTACAAAAGAATTCATTCATTAGACATCCATCTGTAAATTGTTATACTCACTCGGATTGGCTGACAGGCTACTGATGTAATGCTGAATGAGACTGAGTTCTGATTGGCTGTTCGGAGAGGCGTGGCCATCCAATGACCCATCCCCCCTTGAGCCTTTCCTGTGACTGTCAATGATCCAGCATGTTTATATATTTCGAAACTTGCTAGATTGCTTTTAATTTAATGTTTAATATCCTGTAGCATAAATTGTAGAAGAATATTAAGCAATTTAACAGACACTGTGTAAGACCTGTGTTGTGTGCTCTGCATGAGGTCCAGGTCCCTCTGTTGGTCTTTTTGGTTGCTCCGGACCTCAGAGAGCTGCGTTTGAACTGTACTTATGTCTTCCTGCACACACACACACACACAAAATAAAAAAGACAATATACCCAAAATATGAGCAACATTTTTAAATGAAAGTACAGAAAAAAACATGAAATAGAATTTAAAAAAATGTATATTCTAGAAAAGCACTGCAATATATTTTGACTATTTTAATATCATTTAATTTATTAAAAAATAGATATTAATTTAATTTGTACATAAAATACACTACCATTCAAAAGTTGGTACATTTTTGGTACAAGGGTCTGGTAATTTTTTAATGTTTTTTTAAGTCTTACCAAGGCTGCATTTATTTGACAAAAACAGTTATTTTGTGAAATATTATTACAATTTAAAATAACTGGTTTCTATTTGAATATATTTTAAATTGTCATTTATTCCTGTGATGGCAAAATTGAGTTTTCAGCAGCCAATAGTGTCACATGATACTTCAGAAATCATTCTAATATGCTGACTTGGCACTCAAAAAACATATCTTATAATTATCAATGAAAAAAACAGTTGGGATGCTTAACACTTTTGTGAAAACAGTGAGACTACTTTCAGCTTTGATGAATAGAAAGTTCAGAAGTTTTTTCATCAACTTAATACATCCTTACTGAATAAAAGTATTAATTTTTTTTTTTAAAGAATCTTACTGACCCAAAATTTGAAAGGTAGTGTGCTTATCCACTTGTCTTAAGTCTCATAATATGTGTGTTAGAACCTGTAATGTGTTAAGTGTGTTTCTGAGAGACAGGATCTTGTTATTAGTTTCTTGCTGATAGGTGGAGACCTTCTCCTCCAATCGGCTGTAGGTTTGCCGTAGGGTGGCAAAATCTTCCACCACGCTTCCGACTCCAGATTTTAGCTCCACCCACATTGCCTGCAACTGAAACAAGGAGTCAGAGGTCACCAGGACTGATAAGAGACAAAACCAGAGAAGACAGAAGGAAAAAAGAGATGAAGGTTAAACAGGATTAGCATTAGGGAGAGTCAAACTAAATGTGGCCCGAGTTCAGTCACACTCTTCCTATTAGCGATTCATTGTCTCAATGACTTTTACCTTCTTAACAGCTGTAATCTGTGTGCGTGTGATTAGAATTAGCAATTATTTAAACAATGTACTTAAAACAAGTATGTAGTAAATTGAAAATGTATTTTCTCACAATTTCTTAATTATTTAGAGTAAGAGAGAGAGAGCAATTTAGATTACCTGAAGGTCTACAGCATCTATGTCATTACCTGTACCTGCAAGAACACACAAACATATACTTTCATACAGAAACATAAACTGTATCATACTGAAGCTGACAGAAACATGCACAAGATAAGCCATTATTTGAACTCTGAAGCGGACGTCATTGTTAATGATCAATTATTTATGTAAATAAAGAAGCATGATGGAAGATCTAAGCATTTCTTCCGATTTAAAAGAAAATATTGTTTACCCTCTATTTTGCCATTCTCCATGATCTGATGGTCTTCCAGGTCCAAATCCAGGATTGTTGTTTCAGATCCTGTGGTTTAGATCCTTCCTAGTTGAGTTTCTTTACTCAAACTAACAATTTTACAAGCTGATGAAATGTCACACTTCTATGTTTAGAAATGGTTAGAAATGACACGAGAGCTCTCTGACTCTGTGACTTTTGTCTTTCTATCACTTTTCTTTCTTTCTCACTCTCTCATCTGTCCCACCTATCTATTCCCCTCCTCTTTGAAACATGTGAGTCTGATGAAGTCGAAGACAAAAAGAGGCCTTGTTTTACAGTAAGTGGATGGATGAAGGGAGAGAGGGAGAAAGATAGAGACGGCTGTTAGCATTTTTATGGCTCAAAATCAGACGATTTAATTTCCTCTTCAACCTTTAAGACCAATTTTCCATTTTACAATGAACTCTGTATCAGCTCTGGAAAGGATCCGCTAGACACATGAGCAAAAACACCCACAAAATGATTGTCATAAACTCAGAAGTGAACATTGAGTCATACCAAATTAAATTAAGGTATAGCAATGAAACCAAGTTATTCAGTTTCAAGTCTAATCAAATGCACTGGAGCTTCAGGTTCATTTAAAGCAGGATTAGAAGTGGCCTGCAGGGCGGTAGATCTCTAGTAACAGGACTGAGCTTTCCTGATTCACAGTAAACACGTTCTCACTCCAGAGGACAGGAAATTGAGCTTCACGCTCTTACACAACTCCTGACGTCCCACCCCAGTCATGAGCTCAGCTGCTTGTGCATGCTCGTGTATTTTGGAGATGCACTCCACCAATGGCTTTACACAGAGAGTCACATTCCTCGCACAAAGTCATGATTCTTTCTGAAGTGCAGTGTGTAAGAACATGTGTTCTTGATCGTCAGTGGATGCTGCTGGAACTGAAGTCATTTCATCTGTACAACAGATTACATCAATGCCTCAGGATTGCTAGCTATGGTTAATGCATCAATGCGTATCTTAGATCTCTCTCAGTCTCCCAGTTTCACAGGCGTTAATTCTTAGAGATTTGCCTCAAGTTATCTTGAAAATATGCTCATATTTTACTATCACTATTTGATAATTCAGTGCTTCAAAATATCTTTTAAAGTTGTGCTTGATCCAGTGATTAAATTTAAAAAAGTAAAACAATAAAGCACTTTTTGTCAAACAACTTTGACATTTTAGTGAATGCCAAAGGGTTTTACTGTATTCATTTAAATGGTGTGTGTATCTGTGCATGTCACATGTTGACTTTGAGCTTCAGCCCCAGTGCTGCTTTGTTATGGAACATCCCAGTCCACAAAAGTCCTTGTGAATCTGTGAACTCCCCGTCACCTTCTAATCTGCAAAAAAAAAAAACACAAGTAACCTTTTTTTTGTTGCATATGTTTGCATATAAAATCAGGTTGTCATTGAGACCAAGTATTGATTTTATATTGTTTCACCTGTTGTTGTGGAAGTTTCCGGTGTATTTTGTCCCATCAGGAAATCTGTAAGTTCCTTTGCCATGATACATGTTGTCTCTGAACAGGCCACTGTAAATTGCCCCTGATGGGTGCGTAAGAGTTCCCCTGCCATTCATCTGCTGGCCACAACAACAGCAACCAAGACTTAATTACTAAAATCACATTTTATTTCACTTTTATATTTTAATTTACATTTAATGAACTTTGCTGCATAATCCACTCAAAACAGAGATACAAGCATAAATAACAGTAGGCTATGAAAGGAGATCATATGACTGAAGTTCCAGTATGTCACTGACTTTCAGTCCAGCACAGAGCTTTAGAGCACATGTGACTGCTTCACTTATTGACATATTTTATTTTTTAAAATCATATCACACATACACACACAGAGAGAGAGAGAGAGAGAGACCTTATCATTGGCCCATTCCCCAGTGTATGTAAGTCCAGAGGCTGATGTCTGTGTGCCAGACCCTTTCCTTATAACCACACCATCTGAAGTACGAGAGCACTCGCCCTCTAATCACAACACACAAACAGACATCTTTTCAATGTGCTTAATGAAATAATAGTGAACAATCACAGACATGTCAAAAGCTGACAGCTAACTCACCATATTTGTCTCCATTTGGAAATATGTAAGAGATTTTAAGTGTTGTACTCTCTGCAACAAAGAGTAGCAAAGTTAAATCAATAAGACTTTTATATCTTGAAGTAACAGCAAAAAAAAAACACCATAGTTTAAGTTGTTCAGCAAGTAACAAGCATTTATAATCAGGAAATTTATTACGGTATTATATATTATGAATATATTTACCAGACATGATGGTGTATTTAATTGGTTTTAGTAAAAGCTTTATTAAAAACTCTTGACACCTCCATAGCAACGACGCAACAACTCTGCTTCGTCTGATTGCTTTGAGTCGTGTGCTGTCTGTACTGCCCTCTAGAGGTGAACGCGCACATAACACGGAGCGCGCCTGCCGACCCGGAAGTTATTCGTGTGTCTGTCCAACGTGTGTACGGTGAGGCAGCTGCGTGTTAACGTGAGTAAAGTAATAATTATATATATATCTTCATCACTTCTGCTTTACAGATCCATAATTCATAATAACAACTTGATGAAAGGGCGCTTATTGCGAGATAGGAAGCACGTAATGATGTTTTGAGTGGATGTTTTTGTTGAATGTAAGTTACATTTGCTGTTCTTTGCGAGTGATATACCACTGTCATACGAACTGGTATGACCCCATTTTGCTAATTTTCAGATTGGAGCTTAAATTGTAACTTTTTTTTAAATGTGTTGCTCTGACATTTGATAGCTCAACTTTTCTGTTGACAGATTAAAGGGATAGTTCACCCAAAAAGGAAAATTCTGCCATCATTTACTCGCCCTCAAGTTGTTCCAAACTTGTATGAGTTTCTTCTGCTGAACGCAAAAAGATATTTTGAAGAATATTGGTAACCAAACAGATGATGGACCCCATAGACTTCCATAGTATTTTTCTATACTATGGATGTCAATGGGGTTTCGTGTTTGGTTACCAATATTCTTCAAAATATCTTCTTTTGTGTTCAGCAGAAGAAACTCATACAAGTTTGGAACAACTTGAGGTTCAGACGGCAGATTTTAGTTGTAATGACATATTTTAGTTCAGTGATACTGTCTTTTGGAGAAGTTCAAAACTCCCTAAACTCACTTCAGAAATTTAAAAACTGTTTTCTCTTGTTTTCAGATCATGGGTAAGTCCAAACAGGTAGGAAACCACAGAAGTAGCAAGAAGAAGCATATTGCCAAGACATGGAAGACCAAGCGCAGGACAAAGGACCTTGACCAGATCCATGTAGACATGACCCCTGGAAATGCTGCTAAGTTATTAAAGCAAGATGTAGATTATGATGTTACAGGCAGTGCCCAGCATTACTGTCTGCACTGCGCGTAAGTCACACCTCACCACCACTGAAAACAGCACGCACACACCATAAAAATCAGTTTTTTATCTTAAATGTTTTTTTTCCTTCTTCCTGTTTTGCAGGAGATATTTTGTTGATTTGAAAACCATGAAAGAGCATTTCAAGACCAAACTTCATAAAAAACGGTGAGCAGAGCCTCATCATCTTCCTCTTCTCATCCTTAAAATTGAATCTTTGGATCATATATAAAATACATTTACCTATATAACTCGAATAAAATGATGCTTGGGTTTCCCCATTTAGAATCAGAATGATGCTCATTCTAAAAGCTCCATAACGCATCCCTGGTTGTTTAGACTTCCTAATATATATATATATATATATATATATATATATATATATATATATATATATATATATATATATATATATATATATATATATATAATTTATTTTATTTTATTTATTTTTAAGACTGAAAAAGCTGAGGGAAGAGCCGTATACACAAGCTGAGGCAGAGCGGGCAGCAGGAATGGGCTCTTACATCCCACCCAAAACCATAGAGGTTCACACACAGCAAGTCGAGGAGAATATGGACTGAAAAACAACTTCTACCCATCTATGGACTCTTCTGAGTAAAACCATTAGGTCTGGACTCAGACCAACAATTTAACTTTTTCAGAGCTGAAATTAATTTATGATGATGTAAAAACTCCTACATTTAACCTCTTCTCTCTCTCTCTCTCTCTCTCACACACACACACACACACACACACACACATATATATATATATATATATATACATATAATTTTTTTTTCTTTTTTCCCAGTGTCAGGTGTATTACAAGTTTAGAAGGAGACAAGTTAAAATAAGTTGATATAATATTTTATGAATATTCATTCTAAGTAAATTTAGACTCTTTGATTTTGGAGAAGTCCTGGAACAGCTGACTACTTTCATACACTTCTGAAATTAAGTTGTTGAAGTCTGCTTACAACAAGCAACCTTCTGGGACTGTAAGCCTCACAGTGTTTACTCTGTGTGAGTGTGTATATATACTAAATAAATGTGCTTTAAGAGAGCTGAAATAAAATTATAAATCCATTAATGTCTCCTCTCAAATGTTTGTTCGCCAATGTAATTTTTCACCTATAGCATATTATAGTTTATATTTGTCATGTGCCCTTCTTGAACAATGGCAGTTAAATGTATACCGGTAATGTAAACCATAATCCATGCCAGCAAACTATAAATTATTTGTTAAAAACCTAATCTGTCATGGAAGAAACATGGAAATGTATTTATTAAAGAGTGGGACCCTGTATTATGGTTTTATGGTTGGAATTGCCACAGTTGTAAATGTACAGATCCTTCTTTATAAGTAATTTATTCATTATTTCTTAAATCTTAAAAATATTATTGACCCAATTCCTCTGTTTTCACTTAATATTAATTGTGTTCACAAAGGACAAAAAGACAGAGACAGTACATTCTCTGGCCCCGAACCGTATAATTATGGTCACACATTATATACTGTGTTTTAAAACCTACTCTGCTGCCTATCTAGACAGTATTTTTGCCATCATAGCCACGTTCCGAATGTTGTCTAGATAGGCAGATCCCTATATTTGATCATCACACACCCAAAGTGTTAGGCATAAATGTGCGCACTGGCCCTTTAAGAGCGTCAGTCAGACATGATCCACTAGCAGGAGAAATCTCCATAGGGAAATCTCGGAGACGCAGGAGTGATTTCCTCCTGCTCCGCTACAGTGTGATTTCACTTAAGAGTCTTGTTTTCACCCTGGGCTGTTTTTATGCCCCTGTAGTGATTTACAGAGCAGATAGAGACATTTATTAGAGTATGGCCGCAGACGTGGATAAAACTACTGCTGGAGACCCAACGGCTGATCATCATGATGAGGATCGCGCGACTCCATCCAGCAGACGCGCCCGCTCACGTTTCAAGCAGATCTTCAGCTTATTTATTATCGCTGCTGTTCCTTTCATCGGCTTCTGCGTTAAATATTATCAGGACATCCAGCTTGTGAAACGACATGTAAGTTATACCAGTTTGGTCAGATTTTCATTGCAGTTTGACCCTTGAAGGAGGGATGCTTCCCAGAGCCATTCGAGAGATATTGTAGCTGTTCAAGCCACATGTTGTCTTTGTAGTTGACTTAACGTGGCTAAAATGCAGTAAGTTTATTTATCTTTATACATTCCTCTTTTAATATTCGTTTGAAGTGTAATGAATTTGGCAGTACAGACTTGCGCTCTCTTTGCCACGTCCTCTTTTGTTATTTGCGAACAGTAAACTTGCATCTGCTCCAGCTGCCCGCTGTTTTACAAGGGTTGGGTAATTGCCACAGCTGGGAAAGACTGTTAGAACACCAACCAACCCCCCTCTCTTTCATACATCACTGTTAATTCTGTCACTTCCTACATTAGACATTCTCCTGGTTGCCCTCCTTCTGAGACTGACAGTAAACCCAGACACAACATAAAAAGTAGGTCAGTAATTCAGTTAAAAATAAATCGACGCAGCCATCATTGTTTTGTTGCCCTCGGGTATTTAGCTGTGCTTTCCAAACGAATGGTTCGTTCTTTTGAGTCGAATCTTATCAATGAATCAGTTGAACCGGTTAAAATGGTCTAAAATCAATCACCCACGAATCTGACTGGATCGGTCCGAGTAGTTCTGTAAAAGTCAAGTCGTGTAAAATAATAAGCATGTAAGTTAAAAGTATATTTTATTAAAATTTGCAAAAAAAACACCGAGAACTAGGACGAAATTATAATAAACGGGAAGACATAATTAGCCTACAACATGTGGTAAAATATTTTTTTCCATTTCTTTGAAACAAACTGTTCAAAAGAACTAATCGCAAAATTTGCCATTGTTGAGGTTTCTTCTCTGTTTGGATTGCATCTATTGTAGGAAGCAGGATTGAAGGCGCTGGGAGCAGATGGACTCTTTTTCTTCTCATCCCTGGATACTGATCATGACTTTTATCTCAGTCCAGAGGAATTCAAACCTATTGCAGAAAAACTCACAGGTATTATTTACCCTGTCTGTACTCTTGCAGAGCATTAACATCCTTTCACAGGCAGATATAGTCTATTAAAGCAGAATTAATGTGCTTCAATGTCAGTATTCATCACTGTAGAAAACCGAATGCCAGCTGAGAGTTTTAAAGCAATGCATTTTTCACATTGTTGTAATGCCTGATGTCCATCTCTGTTGCCTGAAGGTGTGGAACCTCCTCCAGAGTTTGAAGAGGAGATACCACATGACCCAAATGGAGAGACGCTGACCATACATGCTAAAATGCAGCCATTACTACTGGAAAGCATGACTAAGAGCAAAGATGGCTTTCTAGGGGTAATTTAAACATTAGACTTCATTATTTATACATTTGTCACTAAACAATGATATAAACAGACAAGGTGATGATTTCAAAATATATATATATATATATATATATTAAAATGAAAATTACCAGTAATAAGAACAATTCAAAGTAATTATAAATTATCAAAATGTATTTATTAATTTTATTATTATTAAAATTACATTTTATAAATGATATAACTTGGACCCATTACAAGGTGTATAAGGTAAATTGAGTGTCCTTCTCAACAGGTTTCACACAGCTCTCTTAGTGGGCTGCGGTCTTGGAAACGTCCAGCTGTTCCTTCATCCACGTTTTATGCCAGTCGGTTCAAGGCCTTCTTGCCACCCAGTGGTAAATCTGCCCTGGGTGACACTTGGTGGATTGTTCCCAGCGAATTGAACATTTTCACTGGCTACCTTCCCAATAACCGTTATCATCCTCCCACTCCACGAGGCAAAGAGGTACAAATATACCTTTAAAATTTTGAAATTAGTTCAGTGAGTTTAGATGCTCATTGTTCACACCTTGTATTTATTCAAAGCAAATTGTTTAATAATAGGTTATCTGAGATTGTGAAGAGTATTTTGATCAAGAAGGAGATTGATTCGATCTCTTTAGTTGTAGATGGGTGACGTGATTGTCATTGTTTTGCAGTTGCTGATCCACTCTCTGCTGAGCATGTTCCACCCGCGGCCCTTTGTGAAATCCCGCTTTGCTCCACAGGGAGCTGTGGCTTGTATACGGGCTGCTAGTGACTTTTATTATGACATTGTTTTCAGGTGAGTTAAAAAAAACTGCCATGCTAGAAATTTTAAAATAAATGGGATTTTCTTAAAATCCAGTAGTAATCTACTGTGCATGTAACTGTTTGAAATCTTCTGTTTTAACTGTGAGCCTCCAACGGATTCTGATGGTATTGTGTTAATAATTACAGAATCCATGCGGAGTTCCAGCTAAATGATGTTCCCAACTTTCCATTCTGGTTCACTCCTGGGCAGTTTGCTGGTAACATCATCCTCTCTAAAGATGCATCTCACATCCGAGAGTTTCATCTTTACGTCCCAAATGACAAGTAAGTCTTCCCTCCACTATTCCTAAATTAAGCATAATCGCATGTGCATTCTGCCTGCTGAGTTTTTTTTTCCTGACAAAGTTGTTTTCATTTGACTTTTCCATTATTTTGCATTGGTAACAAGCCTCCACAAGCTTTCATGTTAATAGAACATTTTTAACTAAATTATTATTTTCTCAGTTTTAAATAATGTAGAGTGTGTGTTAATTCATATAATAAACATAAAGAACCAGAAAACTAGATGAGGTCAAATAAAGCATGTTCTTTTGATTTGCGCTCGCATGTAAGTGCAATAATTCTAATGAAATGTATAAAAAAAACTAAAATCAAAATAATCATGATTGTATAATTGTAATTGTGATCAAATATTTGTGATTATCTGTTTAACCGTTATTGTGCAGCCCCAGTTGAGTGTGTTTTATATGGCAGAACTCTGAATGTGGACATGGAGTGGTTGTATGGCGCCAGCGAGAGCAGCAACATGGAGGTGGATATTGGATACCTGCCTCAGGTTAGAGCTGATAATTATGTACAACATGTTCAGAGGGTTTTGATTTATGGTTATACATAATACTGAAACACATTGACATTTTATTGCATGCTCTTTAATCAGTTTTTCTCATTGCTGATGAATCAAAGCTTAAATTATTATTTTACTGTCATCTTGGCATGATTAGCTAAAACATGATACAAAAAGTAAATGGGCCGTATATGTTTACAGATGGAGCTCAAGGCAGCAGGACCCTCCACTCCCTCAGTGATCTATGACGAGCAAGGGAACATGATTGACAGCCGAGGGGAGGGAGGTGAGCCCATTCAGTTTGTGTTCGAGAAGATTGTCTGGAGTGCAGAGCTGAGCAGAGAAGAAGCATCAAGATGCTTGGAGGTCACAATGTACCCATTTAAAAAGGTGAGTCCCTTGCTACAATTCCTACAAATTCATACTTGAACACCTGAAATCAGTTCATAAGAGTCTGCAGCAATGCTGTTGCAATGAATGTTCTTTGAAGTCAGCATGAAATGAATTCACACTACCAATAAAGGTTTCAAAAGGGGGTTTTCACACCAATGCCATAGAAGAAGGGTTCCCCAAAGAACCATTCAGTGAACAGTTCATAATAAATAACCATTTTTGTTTCTAAAAGTGAAATTTTAATAATCTAAAGAACATTTAATGCAATGGAAAGGTTCCATGGATGCCAATAAGGAACCTTTATTTGTAAGAGTGCGTCTATTTTCTAAATGTTTCTAATTGTGAACGTTTGAACCATGTGTGTTTTTTTGGAGCCCATAATTTTCACTCAATGTCAAACGCATGGGTCTTCTCTTTGGAAGGTGCCATATTTACCATTCAGTGAGGCCTTTAGCAGAGCTGATGCTGAGAAAAAGCTGATTCACTCCATTCTGCTCTGGGGATCCCTGGATGACCAGTCATGCTGAGGTAAGACACCCATGGTCGACTATAACAAAGCATACATGCTGCTGGAAGAGCTAAATTCGGCCATATGGGTCAGCATTAGGGATGCACCGAAATTTCGGCAGCCGAAGATCATCGGCTGAAAATGGAATTTTTGGTTTTTGGCTGAAAAAGAAAAACGGCCCCTCAGTGTTTAGCGCTCAGTTTTCCTCTCGCTCTAACTGTTATCACTGCGTGATTTGATGCTCTGCTCAATTTTCCGCTCTATGCATGTGTGCTCCGCTCATGCTCATCGGAAAAGTCCACTCAAATAACGTCCCGACATAAAAGTTCTATGTAGTAGTAGACTTGTTTCTGTTTGGAATAGCCCTGTCTAATATTAATACAATCATACAAAAAAAGCTCATTTAAAACAATAAATAAAGCATTTTTGGTTTTCAGCGGCCCATAATTTTCATTTCAGTGTATCCATAGTCAGCATGACATAGATCTTCTGGTAGTGTTAATCATTGGTCAGAGTGTGTTTTAAAGCTAGAGTACTCAAGTTCTTTCAACTATATTAGATGTTTCTCTGATTTGTGTTCTGTACACTTCTGTTTCTCCTTATCTCCGGTAGGTTCAGGGCGGACTCTTCGGGAGACAGTCCTCGAGAGTTCGCCCGTTCTGGCCTTACTCAACCAGAGCTTCATCAGTAGTTGGTCTCTAGTCAAAGAGCTGGAGGATCTGCAGGTGAAGAGTTTGGGTTTTTTAGCTGATGTATATATTTTTTTAAGCCAAAATTAAAACTTATAATTTTAGACGCATATTAGTGCTAATTAAGTGCTTTTCCTTCCATTTAGGGCGATAAAAAGAATCTGGATTTGAGTGAAAAGGCTCGTTTGCATTTGGAAATGTATACTTTTCCAGTGGAGATGATGGTGGCGCTGCCCAACGGCACTGTGGTGAGTCTGCTTTAGATTTCTTAATCTGTTCCAACCTTATTCAAGTTGCTTAGATTAATATCACTGTAACTTCTCTAGGTCCATCATATCAATGCTAATAATTTCCTGGACCAGACATCCATGAAACCTGAGGAAGAGGGGCCAGCTCTCAGTTTCTCAGCAAGTTTTGAAGATCCGTCAACCTCCACATACATCCGCTTCCTGCAGGAAGGACTTGAAAAGGCCAGACCTTACCTGGAGTCATAAAACTAGTTTAAAGATCAGATTTCTGTCTCCAGAAAAATCAGTGCATCTCAGAGAGAATTGAAGGGAGTATATGAGGGAAAAGAAAGGAAGTGCTGATATCAGCTCGACTCCCCCACGTCTGCTTTGAGGAAAGGTATGCGGAGGAGCTGATGCCATTTCTTCATTCAGAAGGCAGCTATTGACCACATCTTCTTGTACATGGTCCTTAGTGTGATGCGTAAAAATGCACAATATAACATCATTTTGTCACTACAGTCCACAAGAGTGTGGTTTGTCACCCCAATGAAACCGGGGTGTTAGCTATACACAATAATCTCAATTAAGTCATATATTTTTATATAGAAATTTGCCGTTTTATGTGCAAATTTAACACTTCTTGAATGACGAATGTCATTAGTCTGATCTATTGCTCAGATTAATGAACTAAAACAGCATTATGTAGTATTACTGATCTGATAAAACCACTTTTATAATTTTGTTTCATTACATACAAAGCCACTTATGTTTTGCTGCAAATTTTTTTGTTATTCCAGATGGTTCTGTAGGAGACAGAATTATCCTGGCTGTGGCTTCCACGATTAGACAGTTTGTGATGGTCTTGTCTGAAAGCCCAATCAGGGTGAGGCCAGGCCTGATGTTGTTGTTTAAAAGTCTGGAAGCAACGCCTGCTTTTCTGTCTCAACAGAATACTGGCACTGTGCTAAAATACACACAAAGCAAAGCTTTGGATTTCAGCTCAACCACACAGCTGCAGGAAAGCTGCCATGTGCTCTAATATATCTGCTGAAATCCACTTTTGTCTAAAGGTGGAGATGCGTAATGGCTAGTTAGGAACATTACAAAAAAAATGTTTTCCTTTTAAAAATTAAATAATGCAAAGAGCTCACATGCACTCACGTCTGATTCTTTCTACCACATTTAAGCTGAAGAGCAGAAGCAGGAAGGAAGACTAGAATAGATTTATGTAATTTGGCATAGTATATACTGTCTTGTTTAAATGGTGCAACTGAAGCTGAATTAACTTTTGCACTACTAATTATCTACCATTGTCAAATAGATTTTTATAAATAAAACAGTGTTATTGTTAATTTGATGTTTATTAGGTAAGTTAATTAACACTTTCAGTATTGAGTGACTGCATTTTCACATGTATAAATATTGCATTGGTCTTGTATGACTATAATTTGTTTTGACAGTTTTTTTAGAGCCATTGTTTGTACAGATATCTTTGTGAACTGATGGTATTACTAGTGTAAGAGTTATTTACAGAAAGTAGGTTTTCCTACAGGCTAGGAATCCACAGGAGTGCTTAAGACTTTATGTGAATGTCTAAGAAAGTATTGTAACACCAAAATTCTCAAGACATGAAACATGCAGCTCTGAGGTTTGTGTGATGTTTATGTGTGTGGTTTTTAACCTAAAATCATTTCAGTCTTGGTTTTGTTTTGGCTTGAGTGATGAGGAACATTTTCTATGTGTAAAGTGTAGCTATGGAAATTTAAATTAACGCCTAAGCTACTGTGTACAGCAGATACTTTGCTTACTAACAGCAGGTGAGGCTTTAATCTGTGCCATTTAGTCAGGGTGTAGCTTATTTAAGTTGTTATAAATTAACACTGATAAAAAAGGGTTCCTCATCAAAGTAACATGCGCACTGTAACCAGCGCTGCAGTAATAATGTGGGATCCATGATTGACCTCACTAGTGTAAACACGTACCATTCATATGTTATTTGGGCAGATAGTATTCCATTCTGTCCCAGAACATTATTTCTTGTACGATGAAGTGCACTCATTTAAATAATGAAATGAACCCAAATGCATCTTAATCACAAGACGAAACAGGCTTTTTTTTTTTCATCATGGTGGTAAAGATGATAGGTGAGCTTTCATCCATCGGTGCAAAACTCTTCCTTTGACTTCACTTCAGGAAGAATATTCACAGTTTGCAGGGTCTCTTTCCCTTCATTTACCGGTGTCAGTAAAATGTGATCGAATAGTTAATTTGAATGGCCATATTTCCCACTAAATCATGATTATATTATCAGCCAAAGGTCCAGGCTTCCAAATCCAAAATTGTGAAGTCGTTTGTCTCAGACAGGCTGCAGTTATTAAAGGTGAAACAGGGGTTGCTTCTGCCCAAGAACAACCTCTCATCCACCCACAGACCAAAGTGACCACTGAAATGAAAGACAAAAATGAAGTTACTTGTACAAATCACTTGCAAGTCTAAAATAAAAGACAAGAAATATGCAACTCTGCATTATAAAGGCATCGTGCAGAATATTAATATGTACCTTCCTCCTCCAATGGCAAAAGAGTCCAAATACCCTTTGATGAAAAAAGAGTTTTCTCCAGTCCATCGGAAACACTTGGTATTTAAAAGAAATTCCCATTAAGAATTTCATTTGATCTCATAAACCTTTACAGTCGTTTCTCTCAATGATAATGAATTTGCTCAAATGTGTCTTTATGTGTACCTTAAAGCGTGGGTGAGACAGGAACAGGAAGGTCTCTCCAGTGCCATAAAATGCCTCACTAGGATGCAGAGGATGTGAGAGGAAGCTCCCAAAAATCTGAGGGGGAAATTAAAACCACTCAAATAACAATACACCTTTACGAAACCAAAACGTCCAACTTGGGTCAAAATTACAAGTGGAATGAATATTGCAATTGAACAGTGACCCTTGACCCTCAGCTGTCCACTTCACCAGCTGTGAAATAATGACCTGCTGGTTGTTGTCCTTGATGATTATCAGCACAGGTGAGTCGGTAGTGCTGAGTTTTCTGTACAGAGTCTTGAGACTTGCCCCGTGTTTGTCCGTGCTGTAGGACAGCTGCCACGTGCGTCCGATGGTACGTGGAGGCAGCTCTCTCGAGATCTGAGAGAAGACGCATGCTACATGTTTTACTACGCATTACACACACTGGGCCACCAGAATGAGATCAGGTCTTCATTTTACAAAACTGCATGACTCATAAGTATTAATGTATACTGAATCTGAAGTGTGTGAGTACTGACCTCTCTAACTTGTTGGGCATCCAGTATGACACTCTGCTTCAGTATGTTACTCAAACCTTCTGGTTCAGTAGAGACAGAAGCTTTCAGCCCACTCTCCTCCACTGACACCATCTGTACAGAAACAATATGTTTATGACTCACCAACCCATACACTACCGTTCAAATGTTTGGGGTCAGTAGGATTTTAATAGTTTTATTCAGCAAGTATGCATTAAATTGATCAAAAGAAATAGATCTGCTATGCTGCTGTTGATTATTGGTGGTGTTGTAGATTATTAGTACAGGAACTTGCTACTGCCAATACATACACTGATACGCTGCTGTGAGCATGTAAGACACTGCTGCTGCACAAATAGCATATATAAAATTACCCGTAGCAGATGTGTACAGGTGGAGCTGGGGAAGGTGGAGGGTTTTAGAGGAACTCTGGAAGCATGCTGCAAAATGCTATAGTGAACGCTAACCAGCTATTTAAAGGTGCAGTAAACAATTTCTGAAAAACTGTCGAAAATGAATCAGACCAAGCAACACAACAAACTTCTAGCCAATCAGCTGTAGGGGGTGTGTCCACTCATGACGGGGTAGGAGAGAGAGTGAGCAAGAGGGAGATTTCAAGAAAGACTGCTAAAAGAGAGATGGCTGAGAGACATTACAAAACAGAAAAGGTCAGAGGAATATCGATGGAAAAAGAAGGGTTATGATCAAGCAAGAGCTTTAGGACCTGCGTTAATATTAGAAAAGCTTTCCAGCGCTGGAGAGACCTAAGCGGGAAGGTCTGAAAACAGGCCGAGGTTGCTTTGTTTCTGCTCCATACGTAACATTGGTTTTGAGTGTATGCTGCTGGTGACTAACAACAAACTCTTGCTTGTACATGTTCGTGTACTGTTTCATAACAGAACTTGGCATTTATAATGCTATAAATGCTGTCAAAGAAAAAAAAATCATCAAAGAATCCTGAATTTTTTTATCCGTTTATAAAAAAAGCACAACTGTTCTCAACAGTGATAATAAGAAGAAATGTTTCTTGAGCAGAAAATCAGCATAGGATGATTTCTGAAGGATCATTGATAAAAATCAAACTCCAGTTGAATATTTAAGTTTTTATTTATATACATAAACATTTACATCTGTGAAATAAGATAAAACAAATAATATATATATATATATATATAGTCTCAGTGAAAACATGATGCTGTCTATGTTTGGGTATTTTGCACAGCTTCATACAGTACTTGATGGATCTTGAATTTAACCTCAGGCTTCCGGTGAGGATCAATTTTTGCCAGCATGTCAGCAATGACGGCAGCGAATCTGAAATCTTCAGTGTCCTGCTGCATGGCCCTCTCCCTCTCCCAGTCCAGCTGCTCCAGTATCTTCAGTAAGGCTTCATCAGCGGTAGACATTCTCTTAGGCATTAAGTCAGTAGAAGATGGTGAGGCATTGGAACAGGATGAGATGCTTGGGGTAGGGTAAGCTGAAATTGAACAGGGCGAGGAGCTGCGTTTGGGTGATGGACAGGGTGGAAGAATGGATGGAGTGGGGGGAGGTGGCGATGATGGCATGAGGGACAGGGGTGGAGATTTGGCAGAAGTCGCAGTCTCTGATGTTTCTGATGTTCCTGATGCCGGAGAGGTTAGGAAGCTGTTTGTCTTCAGTTGTTCCTCAGTGGAGACCACTTTATATATTTCCTTATATGAAGAAACAATAATTACATTCAGGTCTAAAAGATGTTGTAAACGTACTAAACAATGGGTATATTTTACAAACATGTATACAATCTACCACTATATTTTTCATTCCCTTCTAGCAAAATTAAGCAACTTTAGTATTAAAGCCACAATGAAACAGAAGTACAAATATTTATTACTATCTTACTGAAACAGACTATTGATATATAAAAAGTGTAGGGCATCCCATCCCACTGAACTATGCAACACTAGCCTGAGAACACCGTAACATCCGTCAATACGTTAAAGAAAGGAAGAGTGACGTTAGAATGAAACGTTAGAAAGTGTCGTCTCTATCTCTAGGGCTGAACTATTCTTCCGGCGATCACATAGCAACATGCATGCAATAAATGCCTAAATATATGCATTTATGCATTTAGCGATTAAAAAAAACAAACATCATTTGTGTTTCTTACCTTCACATTTGAGACTTTCCCCCGATGTTTAACAAATTGGCATAACCATCCCAGCTCTGTCATGATCGTGTATGGACCATGGTATGGACTTGGATCAACGCTTCCTGTGTAGACCCTCTTCTTGATCCTCACAAACTTGTCTCTTAAATTCTTCCACGCTTTACGGCAATCTGCCTCGTCTGTTCCCGTGGCGGCGGCGATATCGTGCCATGCATTATTAATAATTTGAACGTCAGTATTATCGCGCATACTCCGATCATAGAGGCACCTATGTCGGCGGACTTGGTCCGCCACTATTTTCTCGAAATTATTCATTCTCGCGAAAATTGGAGAGTATGGAGACCTATAAACGTCACAGACTGTAAAAAAAATGAACGCGCGAAACCTTGCGGAGCCAACGCGCGCGATACTGCGTGCGATGACGTCACTGTCGCGCGCGACGGTTTGCTGTTTGGACCAGGTTTGGACGTTTATATACTGTCTATGGGTTTGGACAGTCACGGCTTGTGGCGCTTTTTCGTACAAAGATTGAAATGACTGGTCTCTTCATCCAAGTACTTTAATTGCCAATAACTGAGCTGAAGAGACAAGCACTTCCAATCCAAACTGAAGTTTTACAGATGAAAACCTTGAATGAATGTTCAACATCTTTATTCATATTATATGAATTCCCTAACTAACATATTTGGGAAAATATGATTTAAGACTCAAGGTTAATGCAGTAACCACAAAATCTAAAACGTAACAGATAAAGCTAAAATATATATTTACATTATAGTAAACACATGAAGACTTAAACTGAAGAGTTCAGATGCAAAAGCCTCTAAGTGCCATCTGAAAATTTCTTCTAGAATGATCATTTTTATCAAGCTCGTATTTAAGTTCAATAATTTCACTTAAATGACAATAATAGGTAATTTTCATTGCCATTTAAGTGAAATTACTTAAATATACAAGTTTGATAAAAATGATCATTCTAGAAGAACATTTCAGATGGCACTTAAAGGCTTTTGCATCTGAACTCTTCAACTACTGTTCAAAAGTTTGGGGTTGTTAAGATTTTTTTTTAAATACTGTTTTGTATTTTAATCTATTTTAAAATGTAATTTATTCCTGTGATGGCAAAGCTGGATTTACTCCAGTCTTCAGAGTCATGTGATCCTTCATAAATCATTAGGTGTGTTTGAGTCTAACTATACTAGGCTTCCACCAACCAATAGGTGACATCTGCCAGTTGTGGGCAGGTAAGAGTTAAAAATGGAGACCCGAAGTTGGACACTTTCTGCTTCTCGTGACACTCGCGAGGTGTTTGTGCACTTTATCACATATGAACTGCATTAGATGCAATATTTGTCAAATGCATAGACGTTTAGATGTTTTCATGAAGCAACAAAAACACTTTTCATTCAAGTCTTTATGTACTGCTTATACAGCGCCATCTGTACAAGCATAAAATTCAACATAAGCCTATACTATTTAAATACCAATAAAGTGGATCTATATTTTTTATCAGTTTTATTTTGATAAACATGACTTACTATAACATTAAGGTTAGATGAAAAGAGTTTTTACTTTAAAACACAAATTTTTGAACATCACCTGAGCTGAATGTTTCAGAATAAACACGAAACTGCTGTGTCGTCATCAGAGCTCGTGAAGCCGATTTGGGCCAGCTGTAGCACCTGACCGAGGCGGCTGGTCTCGTCTTGCTCTCGCGGTACTTTGATGGCACACGTGATTGTGACGCGGCAGCGGACAAACTTTCTAACCAGAATGCATTGCGTTACATCCGATTGGTCTAATATGCTGATTTGTTGCTGCAATGTTGAAAACAGTTAGAATAGAATAGAACAGAATATTTTTGTGTAAACCATGATATATTTTTTCAGGATCCTTTAATGAATAGAAAAGTACAAAAGAACAGCATTTATTTGAAATACAAATCTTTTGTAACATTATAAATGTCTTTACCTTTCAAAAGCTTGGGGTCATTAAATTGATCAAAAGTGACAGCCACAAGTCCATGAATATTGTTAAGCATATTCGACCAGTTAAATTACCATGTGTGTATTTACAAATGTAAAGTGTTTTAGTTTTAGTATCATTAAAGTGAGCGAGAAACATCCCCTGCATATTCCAATCAAAACAGGCATTTTTCTTTGTATGACTTCAGTTCGATTGTTATTCCTGCTCTCTTGGCGTGTGTTATCTCAATTTATTTGTTTAATCCATACATTTAGAAAATAACTGACCTCCCAGTCCTCTCCGGCCTGGCCTTCTCGTGGAGACCCCTCTTCTTCCTCATCATCGAGAAGCACAAAATCCTCTTCATCATGCTCTGCTTCATCCTCCTCACCTCCCTCCAGGATGCACAGGTCCGGTCGATGCTGGCTCATGTAAGCGTATAGCTCGTCTGAGCTACAGCACAAAATCAAAGGCAGAAAGGGAAAAAGAACAAGAAAGTGAGATGAAGTAACTTGTACTATAACATTATCAGCATATTAATTAAAACATTCTGCCATGTTTTGCTGTTTATTGTGTAGTCTAGGTAAGGCTTAAGTACCTTCCCTGCTGCATGGTGAACCAGGCGTCTCTTGAAGGAATTTTAGGTTTAGAGAAAGCCCTTTTCTTCCCATGCTGCAGTTTCTGTCGAATTCTCACAAACATCAGAGATCCGTTTACACCACTACTAGATGTAGAAGTGCAAGGACCTAATGAGTGAAGAGAGATAACTAAGTGGATTAGCTGATAAAAAAAAAAAAAAGAGTTGTCAGTACAAGTTAAATGTCAAAGTTCTTGAGTAAAAATCTTGATTACCTAACAGCTGTCTTTCCAAATATGACCGCTGTTCGGATTTGTCTCGGAATTCATATTCTTTGTTTCCTCTCTGAACACTGTCTGGTCCTCCACAACAGAAAGTCGCAGCAGCAGATGTTAGCATTCCCCCAGACTGCCTCTCAGCTTCAGGCATGTCCCTAGTCTCTCCAACTACCTCATCCTCTTCTTTAGCATCCGGAGTCGCTGTCAGATCATGTGAAACGGAGGACACAGGAGCGGGAATGGCCTCTAATGCTGACTGACGGGTTTTCTTGTGGCTGTTTGTTTTGCTCTTTGATGACTTACAACTGTTACATCTGGAAGAAAAATGAGATCAGTGTGTCTGTGCTGTATGTGCAATGAATGATGGGAAAGTTAGTTCTTTGCACTGTTTAATTAACAACCAAAATTCAGTTGTTTGGGGGGTGCTGAGGGGTCTGCAACAAATTGTCACTTTTATTTGTGCGTGTGTGTATATACAGTATGTACTGTATATGTGTATATATATATATATATATATATATATATATATATATATATATATATATATATATATATATATATATACACATACACACACACACACACACACACACACACACACACATTATCTATTACAAATTACATTATATAATTACATTGTATATTACAAAATGTATTTTCAGGGCTGTCAAAGTTAAACTTCTGGTGAATGAAATATGTTAAATGTAATGAATTTTTGTACATTCACCAAATTTGATAATATAAAAATTTTATTCTGTTAATCTCAACTATTTGCTTTGTATTAATTAATAATTTATATTATTTATAATTGATCATTTTATATATATATATATATATATATATATATATATATATATATATATATATATATTTTTTTTTTTTTTTTTTTTTTAAATATTATCTCATAATTTAGCAGCAGGTGTATTAGGCTGCTGTCACTTTAAAACCTGACGCACAGACCCATTATACTGTTTTCTATAGCCATTATGGTGTATTTATGTGCACGCACTTTGGGTTTGAGCACAAAATCTGCTGGAATGAGTAAAATTATGCTCAATATGCACAATCCCACGCCAAAATTCAAGCCCTGTAACACCAAAAATATTCACCCGAAGCAAATTAAACGAGTGATTAAAGGGACGTGGGTTTGTGTGTCACTCGCTGTCGGAGAGATTAGAGAGCAAGAATGCACAGATTGCATTGTGTATCTATTCTGCGGAAGAGTTTCAGATATTTCAGTATCGATAAATCAATATTTTTGACAACACTAGATTGCACTTAGTTTATTATTTCAGATGCCTTTTTAAAAGACTTGAAAAATGTATATTATATCAAATTCAATCCGCCAAAGTGGCTAGTAGGAATATCCACCTGCATTTGGAGGGTTAGCGGTTGTTAATGTCAAGCCCTATATATATATATATATATATATATATATATATATATATATATATATATATATATCCAAGCAGTGAAGCAGAAAGTACCTGTATGTGGTCTTGTTGAAGTGAATGTGAGAGATATCTGTGTAGAAGGACACTGAGGCAAGATCATCCACAGAGCAGGAGAATACATATTCTTCACAGCCATTCTCCTGAACAAGTGGGTGAGACTTCTGAGGGTCAAAGAAGATCTTATTGGACGTCACCAGCAATATTCCAGAGACCACACCCTAGTGAGACAAGCAAAATGGTGAGTCAGAACTGAAGTTGAATATGCTGCATTTTATGAACTGTAATGGGAATATAAAACAGTGTAACATAAACCTAACATTGTCACCTTTCTGTCTGTGATGTAACGGGAGAACAGTTTGAGGCAAGACATTGCGGTTGGCCCCTCCCCCTGAGAGCATTCAGATGGAAGAGCCAATAGACACACATTTCCATCAGGTAAAGGAACTGCCTCCACATCCTACGAGAGATAAACATCACACAAAACAGTAGAAGAGAAGCCGTTGTGAGTCACTACATTACAGTTTGACTGGCATCACAAATAGCTTAAACTTGGAATTAATGCTACAAACGAGCTGTACTGAGATTTGTCAGGCTGTTCACTATTTAAACCACAATTCATTAAGCACCAAGGTTTGTAAACACACTATTTTTTACTCTCTCACCGTCAGTTTGTCATATTCCGCATCCGTGGAAGGAGACACAAGAGCTGCAGTTCCCACAACACCAATGTTGAGCGCAGGATCAAGGCTGTGCTCTTGTCTTGGATGTGGGTCAGAAGCTGTCACCGTAGAAGTTGAGACCTTGCTCTTGGATAACTGTTTGAGGTGGTGCATAATGAAAGACATTGTCACACTGAGAGCAGTTTCACTTCCCTTCCTTTTTTCCACACTGCTGTACACCCTCTCATTTCCTTATTCATAGCCCTGTGACATCAGATGTCTGGACTTAGTCACAGCACCCAGGAACTATTAGCTAATCACAAAGATGCATAATTCATGCAAATGGGATCACATGACATTGTCACTTCCTGTCATAGATTATTTTCCTTTGTCATGTTTGTCTTCCAGGTGTCCCGAGAGATCTTATACATAAGAATAAAAGTTAATAGGAGATTAACTGCAACTTTCTTTTAAATAACATGATTAAAACAGTAAAGACTAGTGTTTGTAGTGTTTACCTGTGGGCCTGTGAGTTACTAAACTGAGAGCACATTAGAATGATTTCTGAAGGCCCAATCATGAAAACTGACATTACAGAAATAAATTACATTTTAAAATATATTAAAATAGAAAACAAAATAATATTTCACAATATTGCTGTTTTTACTGCATTTTTGATCAGATAAATTAAGTCTTAGTAAGCATAAGAGACTTCTTTCAAAAACATAACAAAATCTAACTTTTGAACGGCATTGTATAATAAAATTAAGTATAATACATATGATTTAATATGCATAATTAAAAGTACATAGGGACACCCTAAAAAGAAAACCTCTGCAAAAACTATTCTGACCTCTATTTCTGACTTTATTCATGCCATTAACTGAAAGGTGGACTTCTTTTTGTTCCACAAATCTTCCACAAATCAATGAACTCTGCGCACAGTGTAATATCTGATCGTCCAAACTCTTTCCAAATTCTTCATTCCCTATGGCTTTGCTACAGACAACTGTTTCCAGACATGCAAATAATGGTAGATAACATGTATTACTCATACTGGTAGTGGTATCTAATGATTTGCATAGATTTATCTTTAAACAAACAGCCCAGTCTTTTATTCTGAAACTGTTTAAACCCAGCACACTTCATAGCAAACTAATGTCAGTTTGTTTCCAAATATCAGAAAAGTCAAACTAAGAATCTTGTTTATGCTCTTGTAACACATTTCATCTGGTGAAGCTTGAATAACGACAGACGTTGTGTATTGTCTCTGTGTAATACAATTCAAACAATATTACCTACTGTACACAAGAAACTAAATGGACATCAACTTTAAAAAATGAGAAGGAAAGACAGTTTGATATTGAACAGAAACATTTGGCTGGGCCGTCAAATTAGCCTAGATTATTATTTCTAGTTTATTAATTAATTTTAAATAATAAAATATCAGTTACCAAAGCCTCCGCAGTCGACATTCTCCCATTATATTTGCTGTAAAGTTTCCATGTTCTCCTTGAATTATCCATTAAACAGTTTCATTAAAGATCTTTTAAAGCTTGACAAGACAGCATGGGGTGTTTCAGTAACCTTTGTTCTAAAGTTATCAGTACATGACAGCAAGGTATGACAATGTTGGCAGTTATATTTATGGAGACTTTTATCATATATCAACAGGAACTTGAAGGCGATAGAGTGTGTAAATAAGCTTAAAAACTTTACTCACTCCGTGTTCATTGTTTCTGCATGACTCCAAAATCTTCGTTATTGGATCTTTGACTGGAAATGCCGCCTCTATGAAGATAGATGCAAAAACAGTTCAAACTACACACAAGTAACTAGCGTGAAAGCAGATGTGTTTGTTTCTCAGTTTGTTTCTTCAGCTGTTTAAACTACAAACACACTGAGTATGTTTAGTAAGCAGGAACTGTAATTTTAAACCAGTGTTTGTGAGTCATTACCATTTAAAAAAATGTCAGTTGGGATTTTCAAAGTATATGTACAAACTCCAAGATTGGCTTTACATTGCAGTATCACTGAGGCTGCATTTATTTATCAGTAATATTGTGAAATATTATTACAATTTAAAATAACTATTTTGTATTTTAAAATGTAATTTATTCTTGTGATGGCAATGGTGAATTTTCAGCATCATTACTCCAGTCTTCAGTGTCACATGATCCTTCAGAAATCATTCTAATATGCTGATTTGCTGCTCAAGAAACATTAATGTCAGTGTTAAACAGTTGTTCTGCTTAATATGTTTGTGGAATATGTGATCAATTATTTTAAGGATTCTTTGATGAATAGAAAGTTTATTTGAAACAAATATTTTGTGACATTATAAATGTCTTTACTGTCACTTTAAGTTTTCGATCTTGATCAATTTAATGCATCCTTGCTGAATAAAAGTATTAATTTCTTCTTCTTCTTTTTTTTTTTAATCTTACTGACCCCAAACTTTTGAACGGTAGTGTAAACCCTTTATGCAGTACTGAATTTCATTTCTGTTTCTAACTTAATGTGCCATAATATAAAAGCAACTTTATAACACTATTTCTGTATAGGTGTGTAGTTAGGTGCCTAAAAAATCAGAAGCTAATTGTCAATCGTTGTTGATGGTCATTCACTTACCCTTTAGATAGTACTGTCTTAGTTTGGGGTTTCGGATTTGGTGATTTCCTTTGCCACACTCCTGCCCAACACTGTTCCCCAGCACACTCTGAGCGCCTAAGGAACATTGAGTGGTAATGAAGCCTGGAGGCTGCGAAATTCCAGCCGGCAGCTTTGATCCCAGTCTAAAGACAAGATGACACAGGTCTCTTTATGAGCTTAAGCTACACATTAATGATTTCTTTTTCATCTATCCCTTTAGTCCCAACCAAACCTTACCTATTCTTAACATTTCCAAAGTAGCTGGCCCTGCTCTTGTCTCTCTGAGCTCTGTGGTCCATGAGGTCTCACTTCTGAGATTGAGAGTTGACCAGTCAAAAAAAGTTAACCCTTCCAGTACAGGAATCAGTGATGGAACGACTGCTCACTGCTGTGTCGGCATCTGGAATTCTTCCTCTTCCTTCTCTCCATCCTCATCAGCATTCTCTGCACTTTACAGGAAACCTGAAATATGAGAAGAAGAGTCTGTAATGGGTGGTTTACTTTTTACAAACCATTTTTTATATGCACAAGGCATTCTCATTGTATTCTTATATATATATATATATATATATATATATATATATATATATATATACATACATATATATATACATACATACATACATATACACACACACAAACACACAAGTATTATGGATAAGTAAATATATTTCAATATAAATATTATATAATTTTGTTATATCTTTTATTTTATTATTTAGTTTTACCATTCATTGTATCTCTTTTTTTACTAATATTTTATTTTCTGTACTATTTTAATACTTCAGTTACTATGTTCTGTATATGCTTCAGCAATTTTGTAAGGATAGAAAATCATGCCAATAAAGCTTAGTTGACAGAAACAAATCGATCTCTTTCGGTCCACATAGGGAATGCATACATTCTAACAAAAGACACAGATTCATGCAAAATGGCCTACTTGAGCACAATATTACAGCAAATAGCCAGGTCCAGTAATTATGTGGTTCATCTAAGATTTAAAAAAACAACAACAACAACGACAACAACAACAACAACATCTACAACAGATGCTCACAGCTGCTTTAAGAATTCAGCCATATAATGTCGAAGCAATAATCTAGCCCAAAACACAGTACAAGATGTGGATTGTTGATAGTGCTGCTGCTGCAGGCCCCAAATGCATCACAATGTCGCACTTCTGTGTCTAGAATCCACATTAATATACATATATATATATACAGTATTAATAAACAATATCTTTTCTGAATCCTTGAAAGATCATAATTATCTCTCCCGATTAAAATTCTTAAGCAGTAACGTTATCTACTGATGGACCACTCATTGTGCTCATGTTTTATGTGTTTCTCTAAACTTGGCACTAAAATTGAGTTACAATAATCGAAAATCACCAAATATGTGCATTCATCTTACCGTGGTCTTTAATGATCCCATATAACGACCAGCTGATCGGGACGCTCCGCATGATGCACTGTCATGTGTTTTGATGCCTCTGCAGTGAATCTGTCACTCATTAGATAATAGATAGGACCGCTCAATTCTCAATTACAATTCCCTTTCGCTCAAATTCCCAATTACAGTCGAAATATCGTTGCAGAATGTACCAGCTGAAAATATCTCCCTCTAAATATTTGAATTTCTAAATCTACATTTGCTTCGATGCAGTCTGGCCAAGCAGGAATATTAACTTCCATCTGCAAGGTGACTTTTATTTTGTTTTTTATGTATATAGTAGTTTAAATAAACCAAATGCGTCTGTATTTACAATTGTGTAAGTATATAAAAAATAAAATCTATTTACATGTATATAAAAAAATGGTTTCAAAGCGGTATATTTTTAACTTTGTGTGCAAGATTACTTTTATTTTGTACAGGACGATGTTTTTACACGCACTTCCGACTCATGCACCGCCTGCAAAATTAGCCGGGGGCGCGCTGGGCTAACTGCTAAACGGCTAACGGAACAGGGAGAAAGGAAGCCAGACGTTCACATCACATAAACCATAATAATATGCACCAGTGCAGAAAAAATAAACCGAACTAATCTGACCACACACGGTATGTTTTATATGTTTTCTAAATGCATAATTAGTAGCAGGACGTTATGAGGTCGGTTGTTAGCTGTGATGCTAAAAGAAGGAATGAGGGTCACAGGACGCCTTTGATTTGTTTACCTCCTTGTTTACATTTGATGTTTTATTGTGGTTGTTAATGTTCACAATTACTCTTTTCTACCGCATAACGTATAGCATTATCGTCTGTTCATTTAATTTCCCATTTTCATTTTTTTACTCTTATTTATAATTTTAGTGCTCAACTTATCAGTTCATTTACTTCTTAATTTATTACGTATATAGATAAATTATGTTATAGAGCGATTGCGGGTCATCAAAACACCTTTGCTTACACTGTTCAACGCTTTATTTACTTTATTCACTTGATTTACATAAACTAACACAAAGGAGGCAATCAGTCTGCAGCAACTAAAAAAACAATTCTGTGCTCATGATCTCTTGATCTGCATTCACAGTGGTGTTGCACATAAAGCATAGAATATGTTTTTGTTTTAATTTTATGTTTTTCTTGCTAATTTTTCAAGGCTAAGGAACCCTCGTCCCAGATGAACATGATCAGTGTGCTATAATAATAATAATCAAAACACCACTGTAAAATCCAAGGCTGCAGTGCTTTCTACACTTTCAGAAAAATGGAGACAGAAGCAGTAAGTAAATAAACATCTAAAAGAGCTATTTTTATGTTCTATCAGTGTTTATATATATATTTTTTAATTCTTTTTTTATTTTTTTTATTTGCTCTTTAGGAGGTAATCCCTATTTGGCAAAATAAACCACATGGATCAACTCGTAGTGTGGTGAGACGAATTGGTTCTACACTGCCTCTTAAACCCTGTCCCAGGGCTTGTTTCCAGGTATGGGAATAAACATTGTTCATATAAACAAGCATATGCTTTCATGCACCCAGATCATCAGGTGGTTGAGTTAAAGATTGAAAAGTGTTTTAAGTTAACCCTCATATTTTCGAAGAAGGAAAAAAAAGTGTCACGTTTTTTTTTTTTTATGAAATGTTATAACACTAATTTCCCTGAAGTAACAATAAAAATATGCTGCTCATTTTGGATTTTAGGTCATTAGATGTCATTTATCATCTATTACTAAAAATAATCATCTAGATGTTATTTACCATTTATTTAAATCTGCACTTCTATAAACATAAACAGTTGAAACAAACCCCCGGTTTCACAGACAAGTCTTTAGCTAGTCACAGATTAAAATGCATGTTTGAGCTGTTTTAACTGAAAGCAACTTCCACTGGTGTATGCAACTTCACACCAGTAATGTTTTTTATAAGGCATGTTTAAAAAAGCTACTTAAATGTCCTAATTAAACTAAGGCTTAATCCTGGCTTAATCGAAGCCTTGTCTGTAAATCATTGCTGCCATATGGTGAAAACAGAAGTATAACATGACTTCATGTCAGGTGAAAATCATGTTTTGACAGTAATGGTCCAGTAGATGGCTGAAGTGTCCTCTGCATCCACCCGTTGCACAAGAATTTGAGATCTTATGCTTAGGAAATATACATTTGGATATTTATTTAAACATTATCCTAAATGGATAAAAAGAAAAAATCATTTTGAAACATAAGTTTTGCAGTAAATGGGTCGGTGTGTGAGTTTTTGCACTCTAAATGTTTTATAATCCTGCCCCTTTATTTACGTATGTGTTTGTTCAACATTTGGGCTGATATATGGATTTTAATAAAAAAAAAAGCTCTGCATTAGGGTCTTTCCCATTCATTTCCTATGGTTGGTGTGACCTTTTTATTTTAATGATGACTCCATTTTTTGTTTGTTTAGAATGTCTAAACAAAATTCCCAAGCTATGAACTAAGATTGAGGAAACCATTTTTATTTAAAAAAAAATGAAATCAGTCAAAAATGACTAAAGGAATGGCTGTTTTCTGCTTGTGTTCTTCAGGAACTCCCAGGCCTTCCTCCAATGCGCTCTTTGGATGGTCCACTGGTGCCTACGCTGGCAGATATCGCCTGGATTGCAGATGATGAGGAGGAGACATATGCCAGAGTGAGGTAAGTCTGTCATGCTAGTGCACCAGATTTCCTATTTGACTGCTTTTTTGATGGTGTTTTGTAGGATTTAGAGCAGAATTTGAATTTAGTGTTGGATCCTCACTAAAATATTAAATGAATTAATTTCATCCCAATGCCGTCTTGCTGTTTGTCAGGAGTGACACGCGTCCCCTGAGGCATGAGTGGAGGCCAACACCGCTGCTGATCATGCACAGGAACTCGTCTGTGCCCAACTTCAGACGAGAAGGCAGGCGAGTCGAGGGCCTGAGGAAACCAGGCGTTACCGCTCTAAACCGCACCACAGCTTTACAAGATGAGCTGACTCGACTCCGAGCCCAGATCGCCAAGATTGTTGCTTCAGAATCAGGTTGAGAATTTGACTAAATCATTTCATTCTATATAATTTAGTTTCTCTTGGGTTCTAATTTTTTGACATTGGCAAGTTAATACTTAAGATGTATATGGCTTTAGACTCAAAATTAAAAATTAATTAAATTGTAGTGCTTCATAAAAATGTTGACCCGTTTCAGATTCGAACCCCATCACCCCTGACCTGCTGTCCCCTGACGACACTAGTGTGGGCTTCTCCATGGCTCCTTTTGAGACCGCTGCTTACCAGGCTGCTCCCACAGCCTCCTTTGTCATTAGTGATGTCACAGAAGAGGTAGAAGAAGAGGAGGAGGAAGAGGATGAAGAGGAGGAGGTGTCAGAGCTGGTGCCTGATCCTGTGCCGCCAGTTTCCATGACAGCATCTGCAACTTTTGATCTTGATCACCCTACTATGGACTTTCGGGAGCCAGAGGAGGACACGGTGTCTCTTTCAAAATCGACAAGCTTTGCTGATGTAATGGACATCCTGAAAGACATGAACCGCATGAAGATGAGCAAGGACAGGTGAGCGCTGTTTCAACACCAGCTTGACACTGAAATTTGGTGGGGGGTGTTTTCATTCTTCTGTAAAGGTCTTGTATTAATATTCTTTATTGTATTAATATTATATTATTACTACTACTATTCTACTTATTTTGAGTCTATGGCAGCCCATAGAAACGCTTGCAGGAAAGTTATGAAATTTGGCACACAGTTAGAGGACAGTCTCTAACCCAATCTCTCTAGCGCCACCAACTGTCCAAAGTTGCGCTCACGTTTATGCTAAAAACTTTTGAACCATAAGGGCTAGAAATATTTCTTAATTCATTAATATAGATGGTGGTGTTGTTTTGTGACCAATAATCATAATATATATTATTTTATCATTGCTATTGATTTATATTTACAATAATTATTATTAATATGATATTAATGGTGTTTTGAAGCCTATTATTTTATTTATATTATTAATAATTAATGTAATTGAGTTTTACGTGTTAAATGTATAATTATTATTTTAATGAATAGTGATAGCATATTAATACCTATAATTATTATTATCATTGTTATTTTTTATTATTAATAAATAATATGTTGAATAATGTTATTTTGTACTGTATTCAGATATAACCGTGGGTGCACCTCACTGAGGGAGGAAGATTCTGCCTCTCTGATATCTGAAGCATTGAGGAAGAAATTCGTTCTGAAGGATGATGACATCAGTATGAGGAAATAATCTATTATCCAGACCTTCTCAGCAGACTCTCTATGTAAGGCTGAACTGCATGGATGTTTTTTCCCTCTGGTTTGAAGTTTCAGTCTGAGATACAAAGCCGAGAGAATAAAACATGACTGTGGAATTTTAACTACTTTTATGTTCTTAAGTCTTTTTTTTCTACTGGGTCAATAGGCCTGTGCCTGTGGATCATTGCCATGGAAACCCCATAAAGCCTCTGAATAAAAGGAGTTATTCTGCGTTCCTCAGTGCTTCCACAATGCTGCGCTGTTGTGACGCGTCTGGAAGGAAAAGAAGCAGTTCTCGTCAGCACACACACATACATACTCCAACAAAAGTTTATAATGCGTGTGTGTGTGTGCGCACATAAGGGTCCATAAGGATAGCCTTTATACCCAGCAGATCAGTGATCACTCAGCCTTTGTCGTTCCATCATAGATTTTGTGAAATCTAAGCACTACTTCCTGTTTCACCATCATTGTTTTGTTAATTTTAATAGGACATTAGTATCTTCAGATCCTTTATCAACAAGCGTGCAGTCAATTTCAAAATCACATCATATTATTCAAGCCATGAAATTACAGAAGATTCCTGAAGGATCCCAGTTCCAGTCTGTTATTTTGTAGATGTGGAGCTGTAGAAGTGTATCTCTTGCCTTACACGTTCCCTCATACAACCCTGTTATACTTGAAGCAGATTTGATGAGTGATCTGATGTTACGATACATGCGTATTTTTGCCTCCGTTTAGAGACTAAACAAGACGCGGTTCTATTTAAAGGGTTTATTGTGTGTGTGTGTGTGCATGTGCACTGAAGACTTCGGATTGCATTCTGTTGTAATTAGCGCTCTGTGATTTTTCCCCTTCTACCCCACAGACTTTTGAAGTGTATATTGTGTAAGAAGACCGATGTGGTTCAGCAACATAAGTTTGAATTCATAATTTGTGTGGTTTATCTTCAGGAAGTACATGGTTTTTGCTTGTGTCAGGCAGGTTGTAAATGTTCCTGTAAAATCTGAATAGCATGTGTGATGTGGGGCTGGGTGTGACTGTAAGCCAGTTTTGAGGATGCCTCATGTTTTATATGATGATGAAGGATGTTTTTTCCTTTTGCAAAGTGTAACAAGAAGCTGTTTTAATGCATACACTGCTTTGGTGCCATGATCGCTCACTAAAGTGGAAATCAAACTCGAAATGTGCTTTTCATTTCTTTCACATTCTTTTTTGGTCATGCCTGCAGCCTTTCCCCATCTGTCTGACACATTGCATTAGAAGAGATTTTGGTGTTTTTAATCCAAAACCCTTCTTCTCAAACTTAACAATCATCCAGCTATGTTGAAACAATTTTAGTATGAATTATAGTTACTTTTAAAACAAAATTTAAGGCCAGAACTACCTAAATTTTATTTCCTGAAGTGATACTCTAGTTTACAGTATAAATGTTTTCATATCGGCGTTATATTCATATATGAGCCTGATTAATGTCATCATCGATGCTAATAATGGGTGAATAGAGCTGTAATATAGAGTGTTGTATCATGCACTGAACATACTAACGTATGTTCCTGTACCTGTCAGTAACAGGTTAAAATGTGTGTGCTGCTCTTTCATTCTGACTGCAAGATTTCATTTATAGTTTTTACCATAGTAAACACTGCAAGTTTGCTTTTATTCAGGTAAATCTTGCAGTTCCATAGTTTCTTTTAGAAGACAGAAACTTGTGTGTTTGCTTTTTGTCAAATAAGGGTATTCTATCTGCCTGTTGTTTGTGTGTAAGAGGAAATAAATGGTTAAAATGCATTATAATTCATGTATTTTCTTCACCCACAGGGGGCGGCATTCTCATAAGTCTTAACAGAATAGTTCACTTAAAATTCTGTCATCATTTGCTCACGCTCAAGTTGTTTCAAACCTGTTTGTATTTCTTTCTTCTGCTGAACACATGATATTTAGAAGAATGTCGGTAACAAATAGTTGATGGACCCCATTGACTTCCATAGTATTTTTTTCCTACTATGGAAGTCAATGGGGTCCATCAACTGTTTGGTTACCGACATTCTTCTAAATATCTTCCTTTGTGTTCAGCAGAAGAAAGAAATACAAACAGGTTTGAAACAACTTGAGTGTGAGCAAATGATGACAGCATTTTCATTTTTAAGTGAACTATTCCTTTAAATTTAACATTTACACTACTGTTCAAAAGTTGGAAAATTAATACTTGGGTTCAGCAATGATGCATTGATTAAATTGATCAGTTGATTTTGAAATTGTTACCAAAAAAATTATTCATACCATATCAAATCTTTTGAGCTTTTTATTCATCACAGAATGATTTTAAGTATCACAGTTTCAGCAAAAAGATTACGCAACAACCATTTTCAAATGTTTCTTGAGCAGCAAATCAACCTATTAGAATGATTTCTGAAGGATCATGTGACACTGAAGACTGGAGTAATGATGCTGAAAAGTCAGTTTAAACTGAAATAATATTTCACATTATTACAGTTTTTTAGTGTATCACATAAATGAGGCGATGGTGAGCATAGGCTTCTTTCAAAATCTTTTGAACAATAGTGTGTTAAATTTATGGATGGCTTCTGATTTACTAAAGCTCTTGCCATCAGTTCTCAGTAAACTGAACAGCTGAAAACAAAAACATGTTCTGTGACACTCTAGACCTGCAGCTGAAGCAAACACACTTGCCGATACGTGATCGTGTCTCAGGCCAAACCTGCTGCCAAAGACTTCCTTTCAATTTATATTTAATCATTTACCAGATGCTTTTATAAAAGTTACTTATAAATGCTGGTTAAACACAATAAGCATATCATATAGAAGTCAACAGTAGCAGTGCAACAATACTATACGTGTAGTTCTGCAGTTCATTGTATTAAGTTGCATTATTTCCAGTTCTAAAAAAAATGCTCAGAGCCAAGGTGTTTCTTCTGCCATTTTTAGGCTGTAATTTTTTTTAAATGATTTATCTAGTCACATGATCTTCCCTGAATACTACAATTACTGAAACATTACAGTCCGTTGCTAAAAAAAACACAGTTTCTCTTCTTTGACTGACACTGATAAATATGCCAGCTATAGCGTTTGCATGAGTGTCCTGTCTGGTAAAATGATGATGTCGTTGCACCTCTAGCACTGAGTCTCCTGCACTCATCAGTGCACATGGGGCCTGTTCCTCACATTACCCCCCAGGGACACCCGTGACTTCGAAGATTCTAGTTAACCTCCTTTTTTAATTTTCTCTCAAAGACCTGATTTGATCCAGGCCAGTTTTAGTGTTTAGTCTATTTTCTGTGGCAGTCCTTGGCCTACTTTATTACACCTCACCTCTGGAAAGCAGTTTCTGTCTATTTTAGATCAGAGAGGATTTTTAGACGTCTGTGGAGAGTTTGTTTAATAGAGTCCAGTGACACAGTGGCACTGTTTGAGACTATAAATATTGACCTTTGTGTGACATTGACACACTAATTTAGCCTGTTGCTCAAAAGTTTCACGGATCATTTTCCGGCTATACTAAATCTACGTTTACATTCTCACAAACTGGTCGAATTTGATTAATTTCAGGTGTCGTTATGTTGCTAAGATGAAAGCTGTCACACCAGCTCCCGAAAGCTCTTATTCAAACCTTGATTTACTGAACAATAAAATAAATCTCCGTCAGACTGACCAGTTCATGAGAAGAATAACAAATAAAGGATTTTTTTTCTTCATATGTTTGCGATCCACTTTATCAAGAAAACCAGAATGTTTATGTCTGACCTGTCTTCGGTGTCAGGCAAGTACTTTGTGACTGAAGCGATCTCATGTTGACAATGGAGTTGTTTTCACCCATAATGAGCTGATGATTCAGCATGCAGGTTCCTTTATTAAAACATACCTGAAGCACAGAGTCTGCGTTGTTTAAATTAGAGCTCGACTCCAAGAATACTAAGCCAATAAAACCATTTCCTTAGAAACCAAGTCGGGACTGAATGCATCTTTTATGCTTTAAATGTGGCAGAAGTGGCGTAGAGGCCTATGTGAGAAATATAATGGGCCCAGAAGAAAAGAAGTGCCTTCTGAATGAAAAATGCAAGTCTTCAATAATAGATTTAGCATTTTTGAACGGTTCAGAAAGGCTCTTTCATGGTTGCAAAACGTCATCAATGGGAGAGCTTCTCCACAGAGAAACACAGATGTGTATTCGTCCATATGTGTGAATTGATGGTCTGAATGAGATCATTAAAGAAAAATGAGAAGTCTGTTTATTCTCGTTTTTTTTTTTTTCTCTGTCATTTTTCAAAGACTTGCATCATGCACACATAAATGTGTCATGTTCTGTGGAATTACGAAAAAGATTGAATGGGATTGAAATACTCTTTGCATATATAGTGGGGCCTGTGATTTAAAATCCCATTTAAACCTGTAAATAATCAGATGCTTTAATGATTATGTGCAAATATGTAAGATTCTTCACTATTTCTGTCTTTTATCAAATCATAGGGCTACGCTTCCTTTACACTGTAAACTCCTTTGTACATATGACCAGATGTCATACAGTGACACACAAGATGCTCTCTGGATCATCATGGATCATCATTGGTGTTTACAAACTTGTGAAGTTTGAGCTTTAGCACTAATGTCATTATAGCAAAAGATAAATAAACCAAATATAAGACATTCTTAAAAAAAAAAAAATTATACCTTTTAAAAAAATGACTTAATTAGTTAAAATTTTCTCTGAAATTATTGAATATAAATTGTAATAAAAAATAATGAACTATAAAAAATGCAAAATAGAAATCTGTTTTCACTAGTAAGGTCAGTGTCCTGAAGTAATCTGCGTTTCCATTGTCAATGCTGGACACGGTAACCTTCACAAGCCATTTACATTCTTTCCACTTCAAATTACTAAGTCACATAAAATACACTTGTCAGTCCTGCTTCCTTACAGCTACAAGGTTTTAATCCTTGCTTGCTTGAATCCAGTGTGTTTTATCACTATAGATGGCCTTGTACACACTGAACACAATCAGTGCAAACATGTCCTTTGTGCTTTAAAGGACAAACGTGATGTATTCGTTTCTCGTGAGACATGAGGATAAAGAGGTTTGTCATCTGCTCTAAATAGAATGATAAACACTCTTTGTCTTTCAAAGCGTTCCAAGTGTGTTTCAGCTGATATGTGTTTGAAGCAGAAGTGTGTGTTACATTCGGAGATATCGACAGTCTCAGACATGTTTTGTGCACTAAATAGAAACGATAAACACTTTGTCTTTCAAAGCGTTCCAAGTGTTGTTAGCAGATATGCGTTTGATGTGGGGGTGTGTGTTATATTAAGAGACGTCAACAGTCCCAGATAGTGTTTGGAAAACATACTATATGTCCTAGTTTCACAGGTCTGTTATTTATTGAACGGTGTTCTGATCTTGATATTGTTTTTTTTCTTGTCTTTAATAAACACATACATCTAAATATGACTTTCACACCTTTTGTATTCAGTTGCATAATCATACCTTCTTTCATCGTTTAATTTAGCCATCTGCCTCCACCCATGCATCCGAGGAAGAGACAGACGGAGAGGGTGAAAACAAACTAGGTGGTTTTCTTGGCATGTTATTATGAATTACTGGCTTCAATATTTTTTTATTGTTTGTGATCAAGTTTTGAAAACAACAAACTCCTCTAGAGGATCAAAGCTTGCAATGGAGTTTCAAGCTAATCTGATGTTTGGATGAAATCAAGTGCCTTCTGAAAGTGTCACATTTATCTGTTCTTTTTCAGACTATCAGAGAGAGATTTTTGCTTTTATAAAGACATGGAGGTAAAGGGGACTTGGAATTGGGACATTACACAGGATGAATTCAAACCTGTCCCCCTATGAGTACACAACACTGACGTCTACATGAGCAAAAAGCATGTGATTTTGCAATAAAAATTGTTCAAATCAGTTTGATTGGTTTAAGCAGATTATTTTAGATGACACTTCATCGTCTGATTATATATATTCCAATCTGCAATAAAATCTCAGACTGTTTCATGAGTCATTCTTTCCATTAGAGCTGACAGTTGTGCTTTGTTAAAAAAAAAAAAAGTCTGCCAATAGTCATAGTCATTATGTAATTGTGCCCAGAGTCACCCACTCACTTCCACCACATGCTATAAAGTTCAGTGTAACACTTTTTATACCAGTGATGAAATCGATGCAAAACATTTGAAATATTTACATGTACTTACACATTGCAGAAAACTCGCAGTACATGGCATCCTCCTGTGAAATGTTATGTGAACTGAAAATCAGGTTTCAAATGCAAACTAACATACTGAACCAGAAAACTAAACAAGAAATTTCACAAGCATGTCAATAATACAAAACAAATTGATTATCAGACTACTTTCGTTTCGCAGTGCATCCGTTCTGAAGCCAGACAGTCCAGATCAACCTATTAAACTTGATTAGCACTGTTATGGCATTGGTTCAGCCTGCATCACGACTAAAGTTTCTGTGGCGTAATCCGTAACCGATATATTTTATTTAGATAAATTATGCACTTGGAGAAGTGACGTGAAGAACACAGTATAATTATTGTAATGGTGTAACTGAGACAGGGCACAATAGGATCTGAAAAGATCTATGAGAAATAAAAATCTATTGGAAAATTTGATGGAAATGTGTTTAGTTCCTTGACTGAAAGATTAGATCTATTTGACAAGTAATACTGATTTAAAGTCACAGAGGAAGCAACAGATCTTTCTCTATCGTGAGATACAGAAGAGTGTAACAAATGATCTCAAAAGAACTATCAATCGGTTGTGGATTTGATGACGGCAGATCAGAATCCGAGCTTGCAGTCGATTTAAAGAGATGAAACAGACTAAATGATTGGAGAAGCCCGGCACATGCCACCAGAGAAGCCTGTCATTTTCACTGGAAATTCACATTACGAGGTCCAAACATTAAAAAATAAAAAATAAACATAGGCCTGTAGATGAATAGTTCACAGTAGACCCATAACATCTATTTAGAAAGTAGATAGAACTTTGTGTTTTTTTGATTAGATATGATTTCATGTGTTTTTTATGTGTGCATTTTAATTTAGATTAGAGTTGGATTACTTTAACATAATAATAACAGTTCATTGGAAGTTTGCTGAGGCCTCTATAGTGGGCCCCAGACCCCTAGTTGAGAACCATTGCTTTAATGAATTATGGCTACAGCAATCCCAGAATCTAATCCATAGATATAAACCATTCCTGATCAGCTTTATCCAACCTCTGTGCAGTTTATTTATCTGTAAACACTGAGAGCTGCACAATATTTCACAGGAAGCAAAATGCAACCAGCAATTACAGTCTAATTCTGAATGCATAATGTTTATGCAGTCATGCTGTGCCATTAATGAGCTCACTCTTATCTGCTCTAATAAAACAGGAAGAACTTACACTCAGTCTCATTCTGGTGTATTAGCAACATAACTTGTATCATCAAGTCAGAATACACTAAATCACTGTAGGGAGATCTTAATTATAATTTGTTTCTAAGGACAAGAATGCATTGTGGGCAACCCAAACTGCACAGGTGGTTTCAAGCTGTTGCATACGTGCATGGATGCAAGTTTGTGAATAAGCATCTGCCCAGAACATGTGTGTGTGACAGAAAGGATGTCCCTCTCGTAGACACACAGCACGCTGTTTTTAGCTCCAGTCTCATTAGTGATGGCCTGAACAAGCAGCAGTCTTAGGGGTTCATTGTGCGTCAGAGCACTGCTCACGCTCCCCAGACGCGAGGAAATATTATTCTTCACTCCCTGACTCAATGTACTGAACAGGAAATGATGTGCTTTATTAAGGTGCTTTGATGATACAAATGGCAAAATAAGTGAGAGATATACACAAGCAAACTATGCGGTTCGGGTTCAGCAGACCATGGATTTATTTTTTAAAATGAATGCTGAGCTCCTAAAAGACTTGAGGTAAATTACGAACAATATGAAATACTTTTCATGAAACATGCGTGCAAACAGTGCCCGTCCACTTTTTCAGCAGCCTTTGTTCCAGAAGTTTCTTTCCCTTTCATTTTTTCCAGTGGGGATAAAAAAAAAAAAAGTTGGTTTGGTTCATAGCTTAACCAACTACAAGGTGAATCACAACATTACAAACCTTATTTGAAGCTAAAAGTATTTGAAAATCTGACAAAAAGGCTTTTATGAGGAAAAGAACTACAATCCCATTAAGCATTGTGAATGACAATCAAAATAAAAACATTGGATAAATATAAAACTATTGATTTAAAGATGCTGATTATGTATATAGATACAATATATTTGAAATGTATTGTTATATATATATATATATATATATATATATATATATATATACACACACACACACACACACACAAGTAAGAGTATTCTAAGAGTAGGGTGCGATTGTTTTGGTGCACGTTGCTCGTTTGATTTCTCTGATTAATGGAGATTTTTTGCAGAATCATGGGTAATGTAGTTTCTCACGAGGAATTCAGCTGTTAAACATAATTATTTAAAAATATAGGTTGAAATAATGCAGGCCAACATAAGCATTTGACATTGATTAACAACCTCATAAATGACAGTAGCTAGGTGTGTTAAAGTTTTACAATTTATCGTTAAAAACCAATTTCCCTATATGGATAAAATGAATGGGATTATTTTGGAACCCAACTGTTGCACTCTATATTAGCTCTGATATGTAAGTGAGGGGTTCAGAGATCCAAAGGAGACCGGGGCCAGGGCACGAACATCACAAGCCCATGTGTATCTGCAAACAAGCTTAAATTTATATATATGAACCTGCCCAAAGAGCAAACACACACACACACACACACACACACACACACACACACAAACAGCATATTAGATGGCTGTTGTGAAAGCATTGAACTTTACCTGAAGAATCGTTTGCAGTCATGACTCCCAGCTCCCGTTCCTCCCATTCTCTTGCTCTCTTTCCTGCTGGGATGGATGCTTAAATCCCTCATTAGGGGGTGGTTTAATTGGTACTAATGCTCTGGAGAACTTCTCAGGAAATCCGTTTAGCACATTCCCCGAGTTTTCCTGCTGTTCTGTCTATCTAACAGCGGTAGAGAGGACCATGTTCACCGCGTGGGCGTCTTGTTTTGGGTTCATATTGAGTTCAGTTTAACATCGAAGCTGTTTAATTTCATGCTCTTTGTGAAACAAATTGCTCACAAAACGTGCAGGGACATTTTAACCTCTAATATAGTAATTTATGAAATATAATTTTTGACAATTTAATATTCAACAATTGCAGTAAGAAATCAGTGTATGTCCGATCAAAGTGACAAGCCTTTTGATTATGTTGTATCCCTCGTACTGTTGTGGGTGAATGAGCCCAAAAGTCTAGCGCCCTCTGGTGGAGCCAGTAATATCTGCTATGTCTTCTGTCAGTCTTTCTCATTTGATCTCTCATCTACGCACAGGCTACACCTTCACCTGCATAATAGAGGATATGGTGTGTTGTGGGTGTTGTATTGCGTGTTCAGTTTCTTTAATTGTGTGTTGGGGTTGTTTTGGTTTGTGTTTAGGTTTTTATTGTGCATTGAGGCCGTTGGATTGTGGTGGGCTTATGTTGTAGAGATGTTTGAGGATGAGCAGTTGCTGTTTTTGCAGTATTGCTCTTTTTCTGGCTGTACCTTCAGATTTTTCACTTTCTTTAGTTTTTAATCTACTGTTTGAATGTGTTACCTGACTGGTGCGGTTAGCTGTTAATTTTATATATACGTATATACATTTATTTTAAAGCTGAAGATATAAACAAACAGTACTTTTTTTTCTAGCTGAAAATTGCTGCATAACACTGTATCAAACTGTTGCACACAGAACTTGCATTTTGTGGTCTGTTGGCATTTGGACATGCATGTGAAATTTGATCTTTATGTTTACCTTAAAATGTTCTTGTTTTCTGTTCCCTGCTTCGATGTAGTTTCATTCAGAAGTGTTTAGAGCAGACACATGTCGACCTGTTTAATTTTTCTGCCCTGGTGAAAACGATTAGCGTAAAATGTCATTACTGCCACTGCCAGTGTGTGTGTGTGTGTGTGTTTTCTCTTGAGGGCATTTTAACAAATCTTGCAGCTTTTATGTTTGTGACTCCATGATTCATGTGGAGCTTTGAATAGAACAGATGGAAAACCCCGAACGCAGTTTCATCACACTCTTACGCTGAGAGTTTAAGATTTCCTTCTGTTTGTGTTTCAACAGTGGATGGAGAGAGAGTGACAGTTCAATGAGGCTGTGCAATGAACTGGCATGAAATACAAGTAAATGACCATAATTTGTATGTCACATTAAACTGATTTGAGGATCAGGAACATCAAGTATGATATTTAAGAGTGTGGATACTCATTAGACTTAAGATACTGTACTGATCCTCTCCTGTTTTATTAATCTATGTGGGATTCCATTAAATATTCAGTGTCATGGATATCTCTCTCTCTCTCTCTCTCTGTTTGTTGAGTCATCTGATAAACAAGCAGCAAGCGCAATTACCTCAGTCCATTATTCACAAATGCTAAACTTAGCAGGGATCAGAGGTAAAACAGATGACAAAAAAATATATTATTGAATCCACATGAGCCATAGTTATATTTAGAGACGGATCAACACTATTTTAAGGTAACCGCTCAGGAGGAAGTGCATGGATCTCAAAGCTGATATCTGACTGAATCTGAGCCATTTTATTTTCAAAGCAATGCCAAATCAGCCTCTGATCACTTTGTTGGTATAAGGCTCAGCACATGGGGAAAATGTTTGAGCAGTGATTTTATATGTCATATTGTAACCAACAGATGAAGCCTTATTTTAGACTGGGGAGGAATTTGCTGAAAGAAACTAAAGTGTGTTCACAGCTGATGATTCATTAGCTGAAAAGTAAGTCATGATTCCCTGAAAAATGTTTGATTCTGGATGAAGAAGTTCTATATCCTCCTTCGCTAATTCTTGTGATTCTGATCTGCTGTGATTGGCTTAACCTATGAAGGACTCTTATCTAATTAACACATAAAGCCATGATGTTTAAGTTGAAAATGTTACCCTCCTCTCATGAAAGATAAATTTGAAGGCCTAGTTTGTTTGTTTTTTAGAGAATTACAAATCAGTTTATACAAATGTATCTGGCATAAGATATTTCAGATTTAACAGCAGTCAGATTAAGACTGATTAAAGTTTCAATCTCAAGAAGATGGTGATGCTGGTAAATACTTGTCATTGTGCAAGAACTTGAACTAATAGAGTAAAACCCTTCTGTCCTCTATAATTAAGACCCTGTTTTCCTTCCCCGTGGCCTTCAGTGCTCTTCTGCAGCTGGGGGTGAAAATTACAGCCTTTCCTCGCTCTCCTGCACAGCTCTCTTATTCCTCCTCTCATATAAATGAGATGCCATCTGTTGCCATCACAACTGATGGATTTTTAAGAAAAAAATCTGATGCCACTATAATGCATTAAATTGGTAATTCTTGCTTATTTTTTTTTGGCCAAATCTGTAAATATAAATGATGGGATTAACTGGATTTGATTTCTAATGAATGAAAAGAGCAGAATGTTTGTGAGCCATGGCTCCAACAGCTCATAGGATATTGATGCAGAAGAATCGCACACATATGGTGAGACTAATTAAATAATGATGGGAATTAATCAGACCAACAACCTTGACAAAACAGAATGTGATGTGTTTTAAAAGATATTTACAAGCAAAGCTCCTGGATGCTCCAAACAGTGTCAGTTGCTGGTAAGGTCTGTGACCATTTTAATGTAGCCTACAGTAAAATCATATAGGTGTGTGTGTGTATGAAGAGTTCAGATGCAAAAGCCTCTAAGTGCCATCTGAAATTTTCTTCTAGAATGATCATTTTTATCAAGCTCGTATATTTAAGTTCAATAATTTCACTTAAATGGCAATGCAAATTGCCTATTAATTGTCATTTCAGTGAAATTACTTAACTTAAATATACAAGCTTTATAAAAATGATCATTCTAGAAGAAAATTTCAGATGGCACTTAGAGGCTTTTGCATCTGAACTCTTCATATATATATATATAGGCCTACATATATATTTTCTTTTTCTTTTTTCCATTAAATTCATGTTTTAATATAGTTTTTAAACCATTAATTAGCAGATTCTGCTTTTGTGCTGCCTTTGCAGTGCAAAGGTGGCACATCTGTAGATTTAAAAATATATTGACCCTTTTACATAGTCAGTTTGTTTTCTGTCTTTATGCAAACATTTTGTTTAACGGTTAGAGTCTGTTCTGTATAGCTTTTGGTAGCCGAACGTCAACGTCTAAAGTACTTTTTAAACACAACTTGAAATAGGCTATATGTGTTAAAAAGTGAAAATTACATTTTATTGATGAATATTTTTATTTTTATCGTTGTAACGCAAACTACTGTTGCTATCCTTAGGCAAATGCGAATTATGTTCACGACTAGCAAATTCATCCTGCTTTAAAGAGCTTAAACATTTAAAGCGACAAACAACTGTAGCGCGTGCTTAGGCTGTAAATAGAGCTTTTTCGTATACGTTGGTGTGGATAATAATAGTCATCTTTATAGCCAAGTTATCGTTCTTAGTGTGAATGGGTCTTTACCCCACACATTTACTAATTTATAATCTAACTTCTGTGCGTGCTGAAATGTTGTTCAAAACCCTGGGTAGAGTGTCCCTATTTGTATAGGCCTAAATAGAATAGGCTACATCCTTTTTGACACCCCAAATTTATGTTTTAATTCCTCTAATGCTTAAGCCTTAATTGGGGAGGCAGATCCTCCCCAAACCACACATTAAATGCACAGATAGCCTAATTCATTCCAGAAATAGAAATAAACAGTAACGCTAACTGTTAACACGGTTATTTTTAGACTCACAATTTATGGATGAATGTGAAGATAAGAATAGAGGTGACAACAGCCAGTCTACTCAGAAAAAAAAAAAAAAAAAAATCCCTTCTAAAATAAGGATGGGAATGAATCAGATCTGAACTCCTCCCTTAGTCGGTTCTGATTGGCTAATCCACAGCCTGACAGCCAGATCAGTCAGTCTGCTGGATCTGGACCTGGACTATACTGACTCTAATGAAGTGAGTGAGTTCATCTCGAGCGGACCGCGTCTCCACTATGCATTATACAAACTGATGGAAACTCGATAAACGCGTGCGATATTGTAGGCTAGCCTACATTCACACCATTTATTCTCAGCGCATTCGGCAGTTCACAACTTCCATCTCAACTCAACATGTAGAGCGCGCTGGCATCCAGACGTACCCGACAGACTGGTGCTGTTTAACTGTTATTATCAACATGATTCCGCCAGCGAACATGATTCAGGAGGACACGATGGGCAAGGAGAACGAACGGGAGCACCGTGAGCCAAAGTCCCCCACATCCATCAGCCAACAGGAGTCAAAGGTTTGAAACACACATCTCATAACAACATCAGTCACAGCAAACCGACAGAGATCTATGTGTAGTGCGCAGTTTAAGAGTCCTTTCACACTTTTACTGTCATTACAGAGACCGCGGAGTGTTGTGACATGTCTTTACCGTCTGTTTTTGACGCTATGTGTGTCAAACTTTGTATTCTTAATAATATTCATTCACTCGTCTGCTGCAAATGAAAGTAGATCTACCACTTATCCTCGTGTTAATTGTGTAAATAAGCGTCAAATACAAAGAGTGACGTTACTATTACACTACTGGGGGCGCGTGTTAACACAGAATCGACATTTTAAATTTTGTGCATGAATTTATTATGGTAGGCTACTTAAATGTAATTGTTCAGATAATTATCATGTCACCCCTATACCTCACTCGCTCTCGTTTTATGTGAAACATTTTAATTCAAAATGGTTAACAAATACGTTACATTTTAATTCAAAGAAAATGGCAAAACAAAGGTAGTAGGCTAAGCAAGGCTAACAAATGTTCAGATTATACAGTTTTGTAATTTAACATCCATTAACATGATCGCAAATATGAAGTCATAGATTAAATTTCACACAGAGTAATTTTCTTCATTTTCTCCCCTGAATCTTTTTTGTAAAGTTCACCATGGCTGCATCCGAGATCGCATACTATAGGCTACTACAATATAGCAGTAGGCGAAAAACAGCTATGTGACAAAATAAGTATGTCCGAATTCACAGTAGGCTACTCATAAAAGAGTAGGCAAAAGGTACCCGCATGACCTACTACTTCCTGTGAGATTCAAAAGTGTGCATATGAACACTTTCCCATGAGGCCACAGGATTTGTGAATGGCAGTGAAGCGAAGTAACTGATGCTGGTAGGTCACTTGATAATGACAGCATGGTGAATGTATTACGTCCAGATTACACCCATACTACACACACTCATGCTATATAGAACGTACTTTTTAGCGGCTATGATGTAATTACTTGTTCAAAATATGTACCTACTCAAGAGAGTATGTGATTTTGGACGCAGCCCATGTGTTACGACATTCCTCAGTCTCTCACACAGTCAATTTTTGGTGAGGTGTTCACCTATCCTATGAAAGAAGAATAAATATTTGATTCAAATGATAATTTTTTTATATTGTTAATATTAAGCATCTGCTGCTTTGTGTTTACCAATAACACTGTGCACATCTCTAAAATAATTCTAATTATTAAACAACCCCATACTCTGGCAACATCCGTAATATGATATTGTTTGTATGCAGAAGCTAAAGTTAGCTTTTCAAGGGGAATTTGTGAAATGGCTGTATTTTCTGTATACAGCTTTTGTATTATCTTGATGTCTATATGTTGTGTATGATTTAAGATGAGGTTGTAGTTGGTGGTATTTTGTCACATTGGCCCTGAGTTTGAGCTCATATGTTTTTCTGGGTCATCTGTGGCCCTGAGTTCTACATTCAGCCCGGAAATGTTGGACAGGTCACTGTGCTTCTAAAGCTCAATGGCAGTTGCGAATTTTGCATATTTATTGTCTTTGAATCAGTAGAGATAAGTCCTGAAAGACAGTTGTGCTTTAATTATTTATGTATAGTTATTCAGAAACTGATTTATTATTTAGATTACTTTGTGTCATTTCCCTTCTCTCCATAAATGCTGTTTGAGAGTCTGAGTGTGAATGTTTTAAATTTGTACATTAATCACTGAATTATGGAGTTGTTTTCTTCACTAAAGAGTCTTGAGGGATTTGTATTTCCTGTAGTACAGTGCTGTTACTGTGAGCACTTACAATTTTATGTTATTTACTGAAGTCCCGTTGAAGTGTTTTAAAAGGAAAATTATTTTTGAAATAGATCAAATCTGAAACCACATTATATTTGATTTATGACTAAAGGCCAGTTTTCATATCAGTTCTTTTGGGGCGTCCATATAAAATACACTGAAAAATATGTCAAATCAAGAATGTAATAGTCTGCTAAAGGAATATGACTCATTAGTGGTTAATGGGAGACTTTAATGCAAAATGAATACATATATTCATAACTTTTCACAGATTTCCAAGAAGCAAAAGGCTTTTAGTGAGAAGTGAGACCATCCTACAGGGTTTTACATCCCGTGTTTGAACCCGGTTATAGAGTAATAATGACTTCTAGAGAGGAACTTGGGCATAATAATCATAACATTTCTTCAGTTTCAGGGCTTGTATTTGCTAATCTATCAAGCATTTCATCTGAATTACTGAACCAAGATCTGGATATTTCTGTCCCTATTAACATATTCATGAGCACATGGCACCTTGAATGGATCCAGGAACACCTTTTATGACTAAAACCCAAAGTGAATTATAATCTCTATGTGTTTCTGTTCTCTACTTTGTGTCTGATTCATTGCTTTGTTTTTATTTGTGTTTGATAAGATGAAAATGTATTACAAGTAAATCAGGCCTAAAAACAAAACACCATAATCTTGTTCCAAAAAAATACCTGACTTGCACCTTAAGCAGCTCCATCTTTCAGAGTTGTCCTTCAGGGTAGAGCAGGACGAGCATTTGGTGCTGACAGCAGCAGAATTAATTCCTAATAGATGTAGAAGTTTCGTGATTTTCTTGAAGTACTGGCCATTATTTTTGGGAGACACCTTCATTGCATTTTAAATTCAAAACTTTATATCCTATGTGAAATTTCTTTAAATTATCTGGTTGCTCTAATGATCATATTTTAGGTTACATTTCCCTCATTAACCATTTTAATCAGTGCAAAAGACTGGGGTAATCATCTATTGAGATTTATAATACTTAATTTCTAATATGTGAGGAACCTAGCCTCAAAAGCTAGAAATAAAGACCCAGACATGTACATTTGTCAGCAGTAGCAGTACATTTGCTCCCCCCCCCCCCCCCCCCCCCCCCCCCCCGTTTCATTAATTTTATTGCAACTGCCAGGCAAAGAGTAACTTGAACTAAGGCATTTTTGGTTTTCTTGATAGCCTGTTGTTTACAGTTTGCTCTGTCACAAAGCAAGTGGCTTGTAAATGTCAGGAAGCACTTATAACCAACCAACAGCACTTTTATAATTGATTTGATGCAATTTACAGGGATTTCAGGTGGAAAAGCTGCTTGTAAGTGACATTGTCTGTAAGTTGACAGTGAACTATGAGCGATGATGGACAGAAGCGGCAAGTCGGGACTCGGGACTAATCAATCTATCACTCTCTGTTGGGCATTAGAGATCAATATAGGTCACCATCATCATCATACACAGGCATGCAGCTCATTAAATACACAGCACTGATTCTCTGTTCTGATTGGTGGAAACATAACGTAAGAGGATTGTCCAAATGGGCCATATCTCTCTCTCTCACACACATTTACGTACATGCATATAAACAAACATACACTTAGGGTTCAGCAATAAGGATGGCCTGATGGCAAAGGGTTTTTTTTTTCTTTGAGCCAGCAGAACAATCACTCGCTTGATCATTAGTTTTGTTGATCTTGTACTGTAAATGTGTTTTTATGCCTCGCAAAATAAACAGAAAGCTTTCTGATGGAATTGCTCTCTGTTCTGGAATTGCAGAATTGACTTCAAAGCATCAGTTAAAAACCAAAAATGATAAACCAGTCATATAATAATTTGCATTATATGTCATATGTCAAACGTGTGTTTGTGAATGTAAAGCTATATTGGAGCTATAAATTATGTGCAGTATAATTTCAGTTAGCCTATTACTGCAAATAAAATAAAAAAGTGATTTATATATATATATATATACATACAGCAAAAAAAAAAAAAGTCTTTTTTTCAGTATACTGTATTTTAAAGATAATTATGTAAAATCCAAATACGTTTTACAGATCTTTATTGGAAAGGGTTTACCCTTTCCTTTACCCTTAATGTTTCATTGAAAAATCATGTTTTTACATGCTTAAAACATGTAAAATAACAATTATTACACATGCACCTGTGGAACAGTCCTGAAGACACTAACAGTTTTACTGGCAGATTTTTTGTCACAATGATATCAAAATTGACACTTACGGAATGTTTCAGGGCTTATTAGAAATGATTTATCATATATATATTTTTTTAAATTAATATGCTCTTGTAACCTTTAATTAGAAAACGTTAACCTCCCCTCCCCCTCGAAATGCTGTCTGTTCTCTTCATGATGTGTTTCTCTGTGGAGTGTGGGGCTAAATATCCTCGACGACTGACTGCAAACTGGCATAAGGATCTTTGTCCATATAGTTAGCAACGCTCAACTTCCACGATCCAATCAAATCCCTCCCTACATTTTTCTCATTCCAGAAGCCATTTCACTCAGATATACATCACAATAGGGAAGAAAAGACTGTCGCACCTTCAATTTCATGCCGACTTTAAACTACTAAACTGGTCTCTCCAATCCTAAATATGTGGCTATAGCCTTACATTTAGAAATAAGTTTATTTGTGTCCCATTTATCACTTTGTTCATATATTGGTAATATTTAAGGAGTTATAGAAAGTAAAGCTAAAACATATGTAAGTTTTGTTAAGTCTGTTAAGATGTATGACTACTCTTGTCTAACCATTTTTATTGAGATTTGAATTGCGTTCCTGTGCACAGTACTTTGGAAGTAGTGCAGGTTGGTGTGTCCTAGAGGACAATTTTAGTAGGCAAAGATAATCCTGGTGGGTGTTGTCAGCTAATTTAGAGGGCTGTCAGGTTAGGTATGACTGATATCATGGGTAATGTGCTCCGCACAAAGAGGTTACGTACCAAGAGACATGACAGCCCATCATTCTCTACTTTGTCTTTTTTTTCCATTTTTTCCTTTAAGCTCAGAGAGTTACATGAACATAAATAATCTGTAATTTTAGCCTTGTTGAGGTTGGGTTAACAAATGATGTCTGGAGAGATCATATAATCATCTGGAGGTTGTTTCAGGGAGAATGCCCTCATTTGACACCAGAAATTACCCACTCACAGAGTTTAATGTTTTGGGGGCTGTTTACACCATATGGAGTTGAGCATTTATCTAAATCAGATGCTTCTTCTTTTTCTTTTTTTTACTCTGTTTTGTGTTTATTTCAGCTGCAGAGGCTAAAGCGTTCACTGTCCTTCAAGACCAAGAGTTTTCGCAGCAAAAGCGCTGATAATTTTTTCCAACGGCCGATCGAGGATGTGAAGTTTCAAACCGAACTGCTCTCGGATGTCAGCAGCAGCACAGGTCATCTGAGCACCATCGGTATGTCCGTCTCAGCCTCCCCAGCGATGTCCCTTCCTCCACCACCCCCTCCGCTGCCCACCGTCATCCCGGGCAACCTACCCATCACAATCTGTTCTCCATCCCGTGCCCCCCGCCAGACGGACTCCAATGCACACACCTTTCTAGAGCACATCTTCAAGAAGCCACAATTCTGTGACATCTGCAACCACATGATTGTAGGTAAGAGGATGTGTTTTATCTTTATATACCGATGACAGGCTCAAGAGTCTCATTAAACAGGAAACACACAAACAAAGCTGTGCTTGTTTAGAAAGAGGAGCATATTTTGATCCCTAACATAATGATTTTAGATTAGACGACTGAACACATAATCCAGAATATTGCATTACCCATCTGTTGTCTGGCCACCAGACGGCAGATACTAATGTTTTGTCACTGTGGACGACGCCAACACACAATGATTTGGCCATTTAGAGAACAGTGAACATTGATAGAGTGGCACAACATAATGAGTTAAAGACTCCATGAGATACAAATTGAATTTTTGTGTCTATTAGTCATTGTCTAATAGTTTTAAGGTCATATGCGAGTGCTCTTTTGAAAGCTTCAAATCTTGTAGCACCGCTCAAAGGTTTAGGGTCGGTAAGAATATTGTTACAATTTACAATGACATATTTTTACACAGTTTTCTATGTTAATATATTTAAAAATTCAGCAGCCATTACTCCAGTCTTCATGATCCTTCAGAAATCCTTCAGATATGCTGATTTGGTGCTTAAGAATTTTTTATTTTATTATTATTATAATCAATGCTGAAAACAGTTATGCTGCTTAAAATTTTTTGTGGAAACAAAATAATTTTTTTCAGGATTCTTTGAGGAATAGTAAGTTATTTGTATTTATTTAGTGTTTATTTGAACTAATTTAAACTACAACTGTGTAAATGTCTTTGCTGTCACTTTTGACCAGTTTAATTCATCTTTGCTGAATTAAAATATTAATTTAAACCAAACTTATAAGTAATATATTATTGCAAAACATGTTTCTGCAGGGCTGTGGCTATTTAAACAAAAAGGATGAGTCCCAGTCCCACCCAAATATCTTGGTTTAATACAAGTTCATCAAAATAGGACAGAGAAGTGGCTTCATATAGGTCTTTAAGGCCCTCAGCTCTTCCCTAATTAAGCCAATGTGTTTTTACTTTTTTGTTTCCAAATTGTATTTTTACTGTTGGAAAGGGCAGTAAGACAAAATTAAGTCACATTGAGGTGTTTTACAGCCAGTTCAAAGTTTCATGCCCCATATTTATGCACCTGTCCAAACTGGATTTGCTTGTCTATATCATGTAAATAACTAAGTTGATTCAGTTTTAAACATTGATGTGGTTTTAAGATAAATATCTCTTCTTGTGTGTGGTGTTTAAAAGCATATGTGCTCAGCTAAGCCTGCACTAGGGTATTTGTGGGTTTATCCTAATAGAAGACAACAAGGGGTTGTGGCTCAGCTTTCAATTTGTGTGTGTGTGTGTGTGTGGTGAGGCGGACAGATGTCCACCTGTTTGAAAAGAAATAGTTATTTATTCCACTGCACAACGGGTGAACAGAACACACACATACACACATTTTTGGAATATATTTATTTAGTGAAATATGTATATCACACACACACACACACACACACATATTGTATATTTGAATACGTATTAAATAGTGTTTTGAGTTTTTGTATGTGAATGTGCAGTGTGTGTATGAGAGAGAGAGAGAGAGAAAAAGAGAGAGGACAAGTGTGTCTTGTCTGGTTGTGGCTGGCATATGGATCTGTCAGGCCTCATCACTTCTTTAGCTCACTAACACTCACTCAGAAGAGCACACTAATGAGGGCAGGGCTCCAAATCCGGTCCTGGCACATCCTCATGAAAAGGACATCATGAGGCCAAATGATGCATTTTAAATCTTTGTAGTAAATGTAGAGAAACCTGAGCTTGCGCAGCACTAGATGAGGGATGATCTGTCGGTTCATTATCCCACAGCATTCTGATTACTGCCATGCAGGAAGGTGAATTTTATGAAATCTCACCAGTTGTTTGGAAAAAATAGCGAGTGGAGGCGGGTAGTTCTTCTGATTGTGTGTCAAGTCTCAATTTCCTTCTGTGACTAATGGGTCATTACTAAATAACTAACCGTGAAATCTCCACATGTGGATTGGGTATCAGGATACCTGTGTGTGACCTGAATCTCCACAGGTAGACACCTGTTTACTTGTGTTTGACCCAAATCTCTACAGGTTGATTAAATATAAGCCCACATGTCACTGACCCAAATCTCAGCATTTGGATCAGATATCAGGACACTGCAATTAATTGGGTTTCAGCATCACGTTCCTTAGTTTTCCATGGTTATTGGTGTTAGCCAATGACATGGTGAATGGGGTATTTGAGCCTCGAGATACAGAGACCTGACCTGTTGCTAAGCTGTTTAGTTCCTATTTTTTTCTTGTTACACCTTGATGAAATAGTAGTATTATTTGTGTGTGTGTGTGTGTTAGTAGACATATTAAGTAGTGTGGCTGTGCAAAGTGTGTCTTTTCTTAAAGGCCAAAATGGAAGAAACACCCACTAAACACCCACTCAGCTCTGTGGGTAAAGAAATGCTTTAATGGCCAGCTGTGCAGCTGTAAAGATATTTACTGACCATAAACTGATTGCGTATTTCTTTCAGAACAAGATTTTAACAAGTGTGTTCTGTGTTAATAATTCTAGATATTGAGTTTATTGCAAAATGTCAGTCAGCAATTTAAAAAGCAGTTTCTGGATCGGAGAGCAACACGTTTTTCATGGTGATGTTCTCTCATGTTTGGATGGAGCAGAGGCATCTATTTCTGAAGACACAGAAACCATGCTGTATATCAAAGTATAAAAGGAGGCTTAGCATATTGGGAATATGGTTGGCTGTCTGTGTGGGTGGATTCCCATTCCATTGGGCAACTGATGACATTAACAACATTGAAATTTAGTCCACATAACATCTCATGCAGCTTTTGCAAGTGCTGTTGAATGATGAAATCATTTTCAAGTCCTAAAATAAAGAGCAAACATTTAACGACATTCTAATATCTCTTTCAGACATTTTATCGAAGCCTGGCCTGAACTAGATCTCACTTTAAAAAAGTGTTTCTAGGCCGTTTACATTATGAAGAATTTCCTGATAATTGTTCTGCCCAGTTTCATCGCTCATCTCCCAGAAAAAGATACTCAACACATAAATACCCAACCATTAAACACATTAAAGATGCATTAAAGATTTTTTTTCCGATGCTGAAGATCAGCTCAGGGATGCATGAGAGAGTCTGGACCGAGCATGTGATGTTTGATTAATCGATGGATAGCTGGAAGCAGTTTGTTGTAGCAGACAGGGGCAAATGAGCCCTGTGACAGTCATTCTCACAACAGCGGGACCTGATGTTTTCACCCTATTAATCATTTCACATTCATATTTTTTTAATAACAAAATTTTCAGTTATCGATTTAAATCTTAAAGCCACTCAAAACGAGAAAATATATTATTTTCTACTCTTTGATCTTGTGTAGTTAAATGAATAGTTCAGCTAAAAAAATTTGAATTGTCATCATTTATTCATTTTTTTCAAACATGTTTCCCACCCCCACCCCCACCCCCACATACAATAAAAGTCATTGTGGTCAAATATTCTTTTGGACCCCACTGACTTTCATTGTATGGACAAAAAACAGATCCTCTTCTCCTCTTCTGTTCCACAGAGGAAAGAAAGTCATACAGGTTTGAAACGACATGAGGGTGAGTAAATGATGACAGGATTTTCATTTTTTGGTGAACTAGTGGTTTAAGGCTATTACATTGCGTCGTTCAGAGAGACTTTTTTTGTTTTAAAAATCAACACATGCGAACCACGAATGAGCTGTAAATAATGTCATGTTGACTTATATGACCACAGTTTAATTTTTTATGATACATGGAATAACTGTAATGCCAGAGGGATTCTCTCCTGTAATTTTTTTTTTTTAGCTTGCCAAGGGGGAGCAGGCAAGGTGTTCGGTAAGTCTGTTCTGTTTGATGATGAATTGAACTCTTTAGAAACCGAATCAAAATAAGATAACCCCCTTCACCCTCCCCCACCCTCTCCCTGCTTCTGCACTCATAATGACTTGTTCAGCACTCTCAGGAAATGCATATGATGAAGTAGCTCTTCAGTGCTTAATAGAATTTATCACTAGAGTGGTCAATATCAAGCCCCGGGGGATTGAGGGGTATGTTTTTGAATGTTATTTCTTGTTACTGCCAAAAGAATATAGATTAAGTTATTCTGTGTGTGCTGTTATTTTCCAGAGCTTTGCTATGCATGCTGATATATATATATATATATATATATATATATATATATATATATATATATACACTCACCTAAAGGATTATTAGGAACACCTGTTCAATTTCTCATTAATGCAATTATGTAATCAACCAATCACATGGCAGTTGCTTCAATGCATTTAGGGGTGTGGTCCTGGTCAAGACAATCTCCTGAACTCCAAACTGAATGTCAGAATGGGAAAGAAAGGTGATTTAAGCAATTTTGAGCGTGGCATGGTTGTTGGTGCCAGACGGGCCGGTCTGAGTATTTCACAATCTGCTCAGTTACTGGGATTTTCACGCACACAACCATTTCTAGGGTTTACAAAGAATGGTGTGAAAAGGGAAAAACATCCAGTATGCGGCAGTCCTGTGGGCGAAAATGCCTTGTTGATGCTAGAGGTCAGAGGAGAATGGGCCGACTGATTCAAGCTGATAGAAGAGCAACTTTGACTGAAATAACCACTCGTTACAACCGAGGTATGCAGCAAAGCATTTGTGAAGCCACAACACGCACAACCTTGAGGCGGATGGGCTACAACAGCAGAAGACCCCACCGGGTACCACTCATCTCCACTACAAATAGGAAAAAGAGGCTACAATTTGCACGAGCTCACCAAAATTGGACAGTTGAAGACTGGAAAAATGTTGCCTGGTCTGATGAGTCTCGATTTCTGTTGAGACATTCAGATGGTAGAGTCAGAATTTGGCGTAAACAGAATGAGAACATGGATCCATCATGCCTTGTTACCACTGTGCAGGTTGGTGGTGGTGGTGTAATGGTGTGGGGGATGTTTTCTTGGCACACTTTAGGCCCCTTAGTGCCAATTGGGCATCGTTTAAATGCCACGGCCTACCTGAGCATTGTTTCTGACCATGTCCATCCCTTTATGACCACCATGTACCCATCCTCTGATGGCTACTTCCAGCAGGATAATGCACTATGTCACAAAGCTTGAATCATTTCAAATTGGTTTCTTGAACAATGAGTTCACTGTACTAAAATGGCCCCCACAGTCACCAGATCTCAACCCAATAGAGCATCTTTGGGATGTGGTGGAACGGGAGCTTCGTGCCCTGGATGTGCATCCCACAAATCTCCATCAACTGCAAGATGCTATCCTATCAATATGGGCCAACATTTCTAAAGAATGCTTTCAGCACCTTGTTGAATCAATGCCACGTAGAATTAAGGCAGTTCTGAAGGCAAAAGGGGGTCAAACACAGTATTAGTATGGTGTTCCTAATAATCCTTTAGGTGAGTGTATATATAACAAGAATAACTTGTCATAAACATAAACTGAGAGAAGTAGCTCCAGTTACAAAGTTTTCCGCAAGACGCATGCAGTTTTGTTTATTAATCGCTAAAAGTTATATGGTGTATGTACCTTTAAAGTTAATGAAGACAGCTATTGTGTGTGCTGCTGAGATATAGTATACAACTGGAAGAGACACAGATTTTTACTAATAGGTGATTTTATTCTCAAGCTCGCTCTTGGGAAGCAGCTGGAAAGACTAATGACTTTAACACACCTTTTTTTTTCAGTAATTAGTATTCATTGTCTCACCGCAATAAAATATTTTATTGCACTTTTTTTAATTTCTGTAAGCAATTAGGCCTTATTAATTCTTCATTACCTAAAGATCATCAAATAAGCATGCATTAAAGTGATTCATAATTTGTGATGGGAACGAGCTGATTTTCTTTGGGTAATAAAACATTCAGCATAGATTAAAGGATTTTATTATTATTTTATGGCACAAGAGTGTTGTTACTGGAAAAAGCAGAGAATGGATGTTGTAACATGCTGTCCCTTGGTGAATTTATTTATCATTTTGTTTACATTTTGTATGCAGCTTCAGAGTTTCACTGCTTACACATAATGACTTTTGAGTAGATTTACATTCCCTGCTTTCAAATGAACAAAAATGTTGTGTACAAATGATAGCAGGCAAAGCACACATGCATAGCTGCTTCTTCATCCTTCCTCTAAGTCCATCCATAAAACGTCTAAATCAATAAAACCCTGCCTGTAAGTACATGTCCTGCACAGCAGGTGTGGTGATATCAAATGCTGAAACGAGCAGGAGCAGGATTAAGGATTCCTGTTAGATAAGAAGAGTGCTGTTTTATTAGATAGCTTCTTGTACATGTGTTCTGAAACTTTACGCTTGGCTATTGTTTGTCTTCTGCTGTCTCTGTTAAAGCAACACTAAGGAACATTTTTTACCTTAAAATAATGTTTCCAAAATCGTATCAGTGGTTCATCAAGTCATAAGGGTGAAAGGCACTTCTGGATTTGCTTTGCAGCCCTATATCTGATATAACCGCACTATGCAAGTTTGCCAAACCGGGTCGCGTTTCTGTAGTTCGAATGAGACATAAGAAAACTACAAATTTGACTTGCTTTACGTCAAGCGTTACAATAGTCATTATTTAGTTTTCCTTCGTTTCTGATGTCGCAATACATAATACTTTCATGAAATCATGCAGCATACTCTACCTTGTCTGTGGACATCGTTCATTCCAAAGCTGGCGCTGGATAAACAGCGAGCGTGCGTGCGACGGTAGGCTGCGGGCGGCGAAATTATTTACGACAGCGGTAATGGACAATTCCGCTTCCAACCTGTAGGGCGACCGAAGAGGAAAAGTTCCTTAGTGTTGCTTTAAGCTTAGCAACAGCATTAACACCTGCATTTTCCAGTACTACTAATAAGTTTGGATTCTGCAAGTGTTTTTGGGACTGTGAAGCCATAATTTGATGATCGGCTTATAAGGGATATTCTTTTTAGTAAAAAGAAATGTAGAATGATGACCATCCACCTGAACACTTGCAGAATTGCACCCCTTAAACCCTTTAATAAGAATATACAAACATTTAGAATTGCTAATTAAGAATTAATAGTGGATGGAAAAGAACAAACTGTTAATCTTGATTATCGAATTTCGCAGCAAAACTGCACATGTGGGAATTTCTTACTCTGACCTGTATTTATTGATCACTTTTTGTTTTGCAGTAATATAACATTGTTTTTTTTTTTACAAATTTGTTCAATACATGTTCAATATGTTTGACTTGTAAACCTGATATTAACTCAATATGACCTCAACTTGCTACTAGGCACCAATGCTAAGCTGGGGCTCCGGTGCAAAGCCTGCAAGATGGGCATCCACCACAAGTGCCTGGATGGAGTTGGACAGCAGAGATGCATGGGGAAATTGGTGAGATATTTTTTACTTTGTGAATCGAGTATTTGTCCCCCCCCCCCACACACACTTTGTTTGTTTTGTTGATATTTGGTTAATCATGGAAATTAGTGTTCATGTTCATTTGTTGCTCAGGTTGGCCAATGTTTGTTTGCCGTACAAAAAGGTGCTGAATCCAGCTTCATACTTATAATTTGTAATACCACTTTCCTGTTGTTACTTTCTGGCAGTAGGTGAAGATTTGTGTTTGAGTGTTAAGATATGTTACTCTTGAGAGTGTTATTTTTGGCGATTTGGAGGTGTGATTCATCAGTCTGTCTTTTCCTTCTGTGAATTGCTGAGTGAGTATGAATGTTAATGATTCTCTGGTGTGTTCTAGAGAAAGTGAGGGAAAGGAAGGATGGGATAGTTGATATGGAATATCAAGATGCATCTATCATGTAAACACCTCTGTGCTTTACTCGGGGGACCCACAAGTCACGACTCTTATGGGAAATTCACACGCCCCCCACACACAGGAAAAAAATGGCAAGAAGGAAAAAAGTGCTAAAATTTCCATCGGTTTTCCCATGGTTTCACTACGATGCCAGAGTGAGTCAGGTTTCTCAGTGTGACTGACCATGAGAACAAGTTCACAGCTTTCACAAAAAAAATATTATCTATTACTATTGTAGATATTTTTTGTTTACGTCTGGGATAAAATCAGTCAAATAACAGATTATATTAATACTGAGATCAAGATATATTATTATATATGTAGAATTTTTACTTTTGAATACACAAAATGCCGTTCAAAAAAATCTTACTAATCCCAAATATTTTTTTGACAGAAGGCACTTATGCTCAAGGCAGCATTAATTTAATTAAAAATGCAGTAATTCATTAATATTGTAAAATATTATTACAGTATTATCTGATTAGTAAGTAATTTCACATTTGTTAGGATGAATACAGTTGTTGAATGACAATTAACCCAGTTACAGTTCACCATAAAGCACTGCAGAAGCAACTGTTGAAAAGAAAACAAAAGAACTTTGGGTAGAATCGCCTTTGACCAATGTTTTTTATTCTTAGAACCAAGCACTTTTGATTCTAGAACTCTACTATTAGATCTTCAACACAGGAAGTGGAAAAAATGCTGCGCTTGTGCTTCAGATGGTTTGGCAGGTTTGAGTCTCCTGATGATGTAGTGGGCTCTCATAGATGGAAAATATAGCTGTGGGGGGGCAGGATTAAAAAGAGAACAACTCCCCACAGGATTCGACTCTAATTCCACTTTTGCTCTAAACTGGACAAGTTGCTATTTTAAAACTCTGTTTATTTCTCTTGGCTTGTCTGATCAGTGAGAACCTTTGAGTGCTTTTCAAAAGAGTGCTTTACTACCAGTCCTGATTGTTAGTCAACCATTAAAACTCCCATTATGTACAAGTGGTGCAGCTATTGTTGTTCAACTTAATCACATGGACGGTTTTTCGGTTGAGTCAATTCTGTATTTTAGGGCACTCCCAGACATGGTGCACTTTTGTTGAATGCATTTATTAGCATCTACTTCAGCACTGAACATGTCTCTTTACATGATTCCCCTAGTGAGCTCTTGGAGAAATGTGAGGTAGTAACACTGGAGAGCTTCTCGCTGGGTTCGAGTGGTACTTAAATTAGTCCCCAACCCCAGTTGCTAACGAAGAAGTCTTCAAAGCAGATTTGTGATGCTGATTGCGTAGGTAGACACTCTGCCTGGACTAAACACAACAAATACTAATAAGGGCATAGTGAGGTATCTTTCTTAGGGTATGTGTGTGCCTGGATATAATGCTGTAGGAGCTTGTTCTTTGTTAATTTAAATCACTGAATCTCGGTGTAAATCTAGGCTATCTTAAAGGCATAAAATCATTCAAATACATTTAAAAAGCTTTAATCAAATTAATTTGCCTCGATAACAGTCATTTATACAGTGTGCGTGAAAAAGATATTGAATGCTATCAGACTGACACTAGATTAATAATTAAAGAGTTAACCTTTTAAGTCATGACAAACCAGCTGTTTTACCAGACATGAAGCAAATGTACAGTACACTGATGCAGCAGCTATAAAGAGGCCACTTTGTGTGAGAACACTTGGAACATTTATCTGTGTATACTAGTGCATATTAGGATTGAGAAATATATAGTTAAAATTATATCTCAATATTTTGATTGATGAAAAGTAATGCATATCTTACGTATATGCTGCTCTGAAATTGATTAGAGGAACCAAACCATCATTAAATAATCAAGGCATGTTTTCACTCACGGGTGATATGAATGATATCTAATTATTTTCATTCATACGCACCAATATAACAGTACATTATAAACACCAATATTTATATTACCAATATTATTTATCATCTCTTTATTAACAGGGTTATAACATTAATGACTCTAGGAAATGTATTTGGCAAAAAAAAAAAGCATATTAAAATCATAGTAATTGTGAGTCTCTCTGAAATTTTCTCAAAGATTTTTTTTTTTTTTACTCATTTCAATCTTAAGAATCAGCTTGAAATCTTGGCATGGCACGTAACATGAGACTGTAGCAGTGTCAGAAATTAAACAGAGCTCAAGCTAAAATGCCACTGAAGGTATGTGTTCGGTATGTTGTGCTATCTTGCGATTTGTTTACATTTTTATTTGATGTTGGGTTCTTTTTTTCATGATAACCATTTGTTAACAATAACAACCAATTGTTCAGATTGAGAATAATTGATTCAGGTATTGTTTTTACATATCCTTATCAAGGTGCCCATGAAAACCAATTCTGTGTATAAAAAGTTAATTAATGAAATAATAAAATCCACTGATCCTGTTTGTTTGATTGCAGCCCAAAGGTTTTCGGAGATATTCTAGCTCCCCTCTGCTGATTCAGGAACAGTTTGGCTGCATTAGGGAGGTTATGCCTATTGGTGAGCAATGTGCAGAATTTCATTTATTTTATTTTTTACTTTTGCATAATATGGCATAGCATCACCAGCTTGAACATCCTGTTCACTGACATTTTGTAGCATTTTGACGTATGTTTTGTTTTGTCCTAGCCTGTTGCAGTAGAGTTGACCCGGTGTATGAGACTCTGAGGTTTGGAACCTCTCTGGCACAAAAGAACAAGCGGACAAGTGGATCGGAGTCACCACAGAGAAACTCTGTAAGAAACACTTGTTTAGTTGTATCCCTTTTTTCTCATACCTTTTAAAAATACATGATTGTAATTAGTGTTTTTAATTGAAATATTTAAAATATATTTAAAAAAACATTACTGTAAACCATTTTTTTTTACCTACAAAATTAAATCAACTGAATTTTCAAATATTCAAATAATTTTTTGTTTTGGAAGTTACATTAAAAAAAACAATAATAATAATAATGCATTTTATTTAAGGCGCCTTTCAAACCACTCAATGTCACCATACAACAAGTAGCAGCAATAACAATATTAAAATAGAAAATAACAGTAAATAACAATGGCAATAAAAAAGTATTAGATTTGAGTGCACAAAGTAATCATGGAAGATAAGCAATTCTGAATAGATGAGTTTTAAGTTTGACTTTAAATTGAGCTAACGAGTCTGAATTACGGATGCTGACTGGGAGAGAATTCCAAAGACCAGGAGAAGCACAGCTAAAGGCCCTATGGTCCATGGTGGTTGGGCAAGCAGAAGGTGTATGGAGGAGACCCAATGAGTTCGAGAAGGGGTGTAGGGCTGTACGAGATCTGAAAGGTAAGGTGGAGCGAGGTTATGAAGAGATTTGTAAGTGAGGAGGAGAATTTTAAATTCAATCCGGAATTTGATAGGGAGCCAATGTAGCTGTTGAAGTGATGGGGTAATATGTTGAATAGCTGGAGTTCGGGTTATGATACGAGCTGCAGAATTCTGAATCAGCTGGAGTCTATGAAGAGATTTGTGTGGTAAACAAGATAAAAGAGAATTACAGTAATCAATGCGGGAGGTGACAAGCGAATGAACAAGAATAGCGGAACTACGCGGAGTGAGAAATGGCGAGCAATATTGCAGAGATGAAAATAACAAGACCTGGTTATTTTATTAATGTGAGCTTCAAATGAAAGGGTGCTGTCGAAGATGACTCCCAAGTTCCTAACCTGGCGGGAATGAGAAACGGAAGAACCGTCAATGGATAAAGGACAAGCCAGGACAAGCGGTCAGTCTGTGGAAACGGCGAGAGCGCGCAGGTGGTTTTTCTTAATATCCAGTTCTGTTGTTTCAGTTTACCATTTGAGTCAAGCCGCGTCTGGAAAGAATTGCAGTTTGAATTTTATTGCACTTAAGTCCAACAGCAGTTTCGATTCCTCCCATTTGCGGATTATTTGCTTTTGCTGGGCCGAGACAGCAACTGTTAATAAACTGATATAAACTAGAGAAGATTCAGGACAGGGCCAGGACAGTTAGTGCCAATAAGGAGTACTTCAGTCTTACTGCCATTAAGTTTGAGGAAGTTGGCAGAAAACCAGACATTTATTTCGTGAAGGCAGTTGGTAAGACAGGCAGGGGGGAGAATGGAATCAGGGTTTGTAGATATATAAAGCTGTGTATCATCAGCGTAACAGTGGAATTTAATACCGAATTTGGAAAAGATATTACAGAGTGGGAAAATCCAGTCTAATTGGTCTCTGACAGTTAGAATGGATGCAACGCTTGTGTGTGTGTGTGTGTGTGTGTGTGTGTGTGTGTGTGTGTGTGTGTTTGTGTGTAATGGTTTGACCTACATTTTGAGGCCCCAAAGGGTGCATTCACACTAGTCAATCTGAACCATGCCTGAGCACATGTGACCGCTAGTGTGCCCGGACGCGGTTCGCGGTACACTATAGTATGATCGCTAACCGTTGATAGAGCACGGAGTAGCTACTACTCTTGTGTGCGTTACTGTCATCATTTCGACAGAAAACATCTTCTATTACTGTTTGGATAGTATACTTTTATAGGGCAATCGTGTCAGGGCACTGTACAAGGCAACTGTGCCTTGTGTGAGTAGGCTACACCCTAAGTTTGTGCTAGGCAGTTTACCGATTCAACTGATAGGGTACAACAGGGCTAAAGGCGCATTTTACTTTATTCTTCTTCAAATCACTAGATGGCACAAAAATTCACCTCAGCACTTTTCTTAATAACTGCTTTTGATGATGCACATGGAAATTTGGCTGATCCTTGACGTAATCCCGGACAGCGACACAAAGTTGATTCTGTGCTAATTTGATCTAATATTTCATATATTTTTTTTAAATGTAGATTTATGTAGCAAATGATAATCGATTAAAATTGACTATATTTTGAGACAAAGGTCTTCTTAATGTTTTTCAGTTTTGTTCAAGGTAATTAAAGCAACAGTTTTTCTATAATGGAAGAATATGTAAAAGTATGGTATTTGGGGTAAAAGGCGCCCCTGCTGTTGGGGCTAAAAGCACAATAATTAATATGATAATAAATAGCTGCCTGACTTTTCCTTTTGTTGACATGAGAGTTAGATTCAGAAGGTAAATATCATATATTAAGTTGGGTGTCCACCATAGAGATAATCACCATATTTATAATGAAACCATCATATTTAAAAATATGCCATTAATCGTATCATATAATAAAATATCATATATACAGGGTGGGCCATTTATATGGATACACCGTAATAACATGGGAATGGTTGGTGATATTAAAGTCCTGTTTGTGGCACATTAGTATATGTGAGGGGGCAAACTCCTTAAGATGGGTGGTGTGTACTAATATATACTAATGTGCCACAAACAGGACTTTAATATCACCAACCATTCCCATGTTATTACGGTGTATCCATATAAATGGCCCACCCTGTATTGTTACTACTGTAAAGATATATGAAATTATTATGGCACCTCTGACAATGCTACTTTTTCAAATAATTTTGTTCCTGTGTTTTTTTTAATGAACTTATTTTAATAAGAGTATATTTACTGAAAAAAAAAAAAGATTCATCAAAATTGGATATTATCAAAACGTATTACTTTAGCTTAAGTATTTGTATGTGGGGTAAAAGGCCCACCTTGCCACCTCATACATTTGTAAGATTTTTAAACAAATCAACCCACTTTTATGATTTATTTTCACACAAAATCTGTTGTTCCATCAATGTTCAATTAAAACATATAACGGTATATTTTTTCTGCAATCATACACTATTGGAGTAGTGAAAAGCACATTATTCTTAAGGTGTGCCAATGTCCTCTATTCAACATAAACATACTCAAATATTTTTGTATTAAAAATGTAAAAATGCGGAAAAGGCTAGAAAATGTCATTTATAATAATAGTTGTGTGTGTGTGTGTGTGCGTGTGTGTGTGTGTGTGAGAGAGACTGGTGTTTGGGTTAAGATGATAATAGTAAACATGCATCCATCATTTACCGGCAGACAATCTGCTTCAGTTTAGGCTTTTAAAAAGATTGATAACACATTTTAATGTGCATTTGCTTGGCTGTGAAGTGAAACTCTTGTTAAAAAAAAAATGGTGATGATTATTATGATTAATTCAATGAAACACTCAAGACAATTAAATTTAATCTCTTTAAGCTTCTCTTTGCTCAAGTCATAATTCACAATTATTATTTCCTCTCTATATAAAAAGTGCTTCTTCATTCTTCTATTTAAAGGGCTAGTTCACCCAAAAATGAAAATTCTGTCACTAGTTACTCACCCTCATGTCGTTCCAAATCCGTAAGACTTTCGTTCATTTTCGGAACACAAATGAAGATTGATTTCTGTCAGCTTTGACAGCTTTCATTGAGAGCTACGCAACTACCACTTTGACGTTTCAAAAAGTTCATAAAGAGATTGTAAAAGTAATTCATATGAATCGAGCGGTTTAGTCCAAAATTTCTGAAGACACACGATCACTTTATATGATAAACAGATTGAATTTTGGCTTTTATTCACATATAAATTTGTGGAACATTTGTGTTCCAAAGATGAATGAAAGTCTTAGGGGTTTGCAACGACATGAGGGTGAGTAACTAATGACATAATTTTTTAATTTTTGGGTGAACTATCCCTTTAAGACATTATCACACGGATCTGTTTCTGTAAACCACTGTTATAAAACAAGAATGTTGTCATCATTATGTAATTTATAGCAACATCTTTGGTCCCTGTCATATGTACTAAATTTTATTACTTTATTACATTTATGTTTTTTTTGTACTCAGGTTTTCAAATCTGTGTGTTCATGTGAATGTTTAAACCATCTAATGTGAAGTTACTATGGTTGTAAGGGAATCTGAGAGTCCCATATGTAATGTTTTACTGCTTGAAACAAACACAGACACACACACCCTGGAAGGAAGTGATGGTCAGCTTCAGATAATGTCTCTCTAAAGCAAATATGACCAAAAATGGAGAGAATGAGATGAAAGAGAGAGAATAGACAGAAGAATCAACAGGATGAAGCCAGGGTGAAATAAATCAACCATGAAATTATTTGCAAATAAAAGATAAAAGCATAATTTATATGGTATTTAATAAATCTCTCAATAGTAATGTTAACATTAAACATTTTACGTCTAAAATACATAACAGACAAAGACATTTGTTAAGACACATTGTGTTCATATATGTGTATTTGAGAGAATTCATGTGTGTTTACTCGTTTGTTCAGACCAGTGACGTGGCTCAGGTACCAGAGGAAAAGGCGGCCCACTGCAGTCGTGCTCAACTCACCAGGAAACCCAGTGACAATGGTGAGAACATGTTAAAAAAACTTTATTTGTGGACAATTTGAGCTTTCCTAAATAAGAATAAATCCAACTACAAATGTAATTTTTTTTAAGATTCATTTTTTTTTTTTTTTAAGTTTTTAAATTCTACAATTTTCTTATCAAATACATTATTTGTTATTCATTTATAAGCATTATTTATTGTCAAATTCTGCGTTAAATCACCCTATGATAAAACTGACCGAGCAGAAACTGCTCATGCTTATCTGCTCATCCATCCCACAATCCTCGGTTTAACTCCACACTGCCAGCTTCTGATCAGAGACATTACTCACACTTATTACCGCTTAAGCCTAAATGGCACACAGTTGTTTGGACAGACTGTGATATAGTATCAGAAAGTCTTCAGTTCATCACAGACTGACCCCCAGCTTCAGTGAATTCATGTGCCCACGACTGTGCTTGCTCTGGGAAGAGAGACAGATATTTTTTTCTCTGGTGCCAGCATGACCAAGAAACTATGATTTATTTTTGTCTAATCAGTCCACCACTCTGACCAATGACCCACAACAACAGCATCATTAATTTAACATCATGCAATAATAAGAAAACAAGCAAGGTTTGTTCTACAATGAGTTGCTCGTTATCAACAGATCTAAACTTGAATTACAGTCTTTACTCACTGATTTTTACTGTACTGTGTGTTTTAGTTTTTACACCCTTGGAGAATGGAACAGAACATTTTCATATTGCTGAAAGGAAATCAGAAGAATCATCTGTAAGCATCACAAAATCTCTTTTTACACACTTTGTATAATCTTTTTTTATATTGTTTATGCCATGTATGGCTGTCTAGTGTCTATGGGTCAGTCAATATAGGCACATACCGTAAGTCTTGGCTACCAAAAAGCTATTGTACTTTTGCATCGTTATTCTCCACGAAAAAAAAGATAGAGTTCATTGAGTTGTCATAAGACAAATTAAACAGTAAAACAAATATGAGTTGCACTACTGTTAGAAAGGTGGGGTCAGCAAGGTTTTTTATTTACCAAGGATGCTCAAAAGTAACAGTAAAGACTTTTCATTGTTACAAAAAAATTGTATTTCAAAGTTTTCACAAAAATGTTAAGCAGTGCAACCGTTTTCAGCATTCATGCTAATAAAATGGGTTATTTTGCACCAAATCCGCATATTAGAATGATTTCTGAAGGATCATGTGACACTGAAGTCTGGAGTAATGTTAGAGAAAATGCACATTTGTGCAATTGGACTTTTGACTCAAAACTTAACAGCTACTGAGCTTTAACCATTATGACAACTAGCCCTGTTTCTCCCCTGTTTGTTACTTTCTAAAAAATAACCTTTTTCTGCTGTGTAGCACAGAGGTCTTGATATTTTAGGGCAGACGAAAATAATTTTTGCAATGAAGCTTAGTCAGAATTTTAATTGGTTTGTGTCAATTCTTTCTGACGTTAATATGAGGCAGCTAGCTGCACTTCATTCACGTGTGTGTGTGTGTGTGTGTGTGTGTGTGTGTGTGTGTGTGTGTGTGTGTGTGTGTGTGTGTGCGTGCGTGCGTGTACTCATACTTAAAAATTTCCCAGGAGCTTGTGGAAAAATTCCAAATTTAAGAAACGCATCCACCTTAGCCAATGTCTGCAGCCCAGTAATGTTTGCATTCTGGAATCTGTCTTTATTTAACTCATGCTTCTGGCAATAATGTTTTATTATTAATATTTTCCTTTCATTGCATTACATAAATACAATCTGAAATATTCAATAAATTCAGGAATGATTCTATAAACTAGGAATTTAACTCTAAAACATTAAACATTAACAACTAACATTAAAAGTTTAATGTAATTTTTTTCCCTATACACATTTTTAGTATAATGTCTGTTGGTTTGTGATGTAATTTGTAAGAATCTTTCTGTTTATGTCCCTGTATGTTTAAACTGTAGTCAAACAGAGAGCTGAAGAGGGACCCCCTGCAGCTCAATACTTACGTGGCTTTGTTCGGATTCACCCAACAAGACAACCAAGACCTGGAAATGAGGTGAGAAGAAAGCATTTTTTAGATTTCAAAGGAGGCAAGAGCTGCTGTTCTATTCCTTTCCTATATTTATTTTGTGGTATCAACAGCAGATGGTAGTATTCTACTAACATCTATAATAAACTTCCTTTTCCCTCTCACAAACACACACACACTAGAAATGTGCTGAGTTATTCAGTGTCACAGCTGATTTGAGTCTCTCTCTCTCTCTCTCTCTCTCTCTCTCTCTCTCTCTCTCTCTCTCTCTCTCTCTCTCTCTCTCTATTACCGCCCAGTATATCCTCAACAGGATATGCAATCGGTTGTCACAGGAAGGCTGTTGGCTGTCTGCTGGACAACTTCCTGGTGATAAGGATTAGCTCAGGGTTTCTTTTTTTGCAGAACGCCTACCTACATTGACAAGCATACTCTTGAATAAACATGAGTTTTGATGGGGAAAAAGTTTTCAGTTTTCTGCCTAGACTGATTTTATGTTTCTATTCATCATCACCAAGCTTTATTAAGGACACACATGGTCCAAAACACAAACAGTAACTGACAACAAAACAAAAAAACAATTTGTTAAATAAACATTTAAATAAATTATTAAATAATCATTTGTTCAAAAAGATGCTGACCTTGTAACTAAGGTGCGGCCACACTGGACTTTGAGCATGCAAAATTACTTCAGAATACGGGCAACTGCACAGGGTTTCTGTTTTTGATAATAAGTTATAAATAATAGATAATTATTATAATAAATTATATGAATGAACGTCAATGGCATTTTATCAGTGCAACTCTTCCTTGCAATAAAATTACAGGTTGAATAGTGCCATAGTACTATTTGTAATGCAGCTCACCACCAATTAAAAAGTAATGGGGAATTAAGCTTTCAAGCTTCAAAAAGAACTCAAATCATCGTAAAATATCATTGAAGTGATCTATACGAGTTTTACTCTACATGAGTGCTATATTCCTGTCCATAGAGCGCTATAAACATTAAAACCTGTATAAACATTAAAAGTCCATTACCATAAACCTGTGGTTTTGGCAGATGTTAAATTGACAGAGTTTGAACAGCTTGGTTTGGTACTTTGATTGTGACCTCTGTGTTATTGTCCCTGCTCAGACTGATTCTGAATGCACACATTTCTCTTTACAATCGTTCACACAGTAACACTTTCATATCCTTTGGTTTAGGTCTGATTCTCAGAACCTCTCCGGGAATCTGAGGCTGCAAATGACTGTTGACTTTAGATCTCTTTGCATGTGCAGTTTCATTCTGGCCTCGTGTAATGGAATGAGGCCATCGCAAAAAATTTTGTCTCATCAAAGCTTTCAATCCAAAACTAATTCCAAAAGTAATTTCATATTATTGAAAGGGGATGTAATGTACTCATTTGTCCTAATGTGTTCCTGTCTCCCTGCAGACCCGGAGATCGAATAATCCTGGCAGATGATTCCAATGATGACTGGTGGAAGGTAAAAATCATGACAGATTTGCAGACTTCCACTTTCATGGTTAAAAATTGATTCTCTCTTTTATGCGACGTTCTGAAGTATAGTGCTATTTGTAATGCTGTTCACCACCAATACATGGCCAACATGATATCTGGTTGGTTCCTTTGAAGTATTTCGAAATTGAATACACAGAACTTCTTAGTGATTAGTCAAACAGGAGAAAATAAATCTTTTTTCAATGCCCTTATCCATGCAATTACAAATTGATGAGGAAAAAAGCTTTCAAGTTTTATGTCAAAATTATTACTTTAATCAATAGCATATTTTAACATACATTTTTGTGAGTTCAAATTTTTGTTCTTGTGTATCTTACTTATAATTCCAGGGTGTGATTGAAGATAGAATAGGTTTTTTCCCAGCATCCTTTGCACATCAGGTGAGGGCAGGCGACAGGGTGTTCAGATGTCACCGAACCTTTATTGGCTGTAAGGAACAAGGGCAGATCACCCTGAAAGAAGGACAAGTGAGTACATTTAAGCAATTGCTGTAGTCTAATGATTTCTAACTTGGATTCCCGCCACAAACAGCTTAATAATGCTGCACTTTCAGATTTGTGTCAGCAGTGAGGATGAACACAATGGCTTCATCAGAGTAGCCAGTGGAAAAAAGAGAGGATTTGTGCCCTGTGACGTCCTGGAGAATATATGAAATGAAAGAACAGAGAAAAGAAATGGTTTGGTTAAAGAAAAAGACTTTCCAGGGCGACGACTCGTGCAACCTGTAGGATGAGCAGACACCGCAGGGCTCTCAGGAGGGATCACAACAGCCCTCTTCTAACCCCTGTCTTCCTCAGTGACAAAGGAAGAATGTACACCGACTCCAAAGAGTATTTGGACACCTAAAAATGCATTTCATTAACTAACAAAACCATCAAATCATCCGCAAACAAATGATGCCAAGCTTTTCTCTGAACAAATTTCACTTTTCTAAGCCATTTTTTTTCCTACAACTTTTAACCAAATAGTGTCAAGGTTGTTGACAACTAGAAAGTATATGTATTATATCATTTCAAACTTGAACCTATATTTCATTAAACGCCACTTGGTTTGATATTTTGATATCTAATGCAATGATATGCATACTTCAAGTTTAGCTTATATGTCCAAATACTTTTTGGGGCCCATTGTATGCGTGTTTCATTAACTAATGAATGTAAGTCATATTTTTTCTCATCTGAGAGAATTGTGTTTTCTGTATTTCATTTATTGAATGTTAGTGTAAGGCGTCAGCAACTGCAGCAGTTTTAACGATCAGCTATTCACTATAGCATTTAAACTCACTTCACACTGTTTTGAAATACTGTAATTGTTAAAGCAACATATTTAATGCTTCAAATATTTCCATAAAATCAAATACATGTCTGATTCTATATAAATGTTATTTTTTTCAGCTGTTTTTTTTTTTTTAAATAAATGTACAGGTGTTTTTCTTTTCTGTTTGTGCTATCATTAACACTTCAGAATTTGAATATTTATTTTTATTTAACTTAATTAGCTTAACTTAAGTTAAATTATTTAACTTCCAAAATGTTATTTTCCACTCATGCTTCTGAGAACAGAGCAGGAAGGAGCAGAGCTCAGCTGTGTCAGGATTATGAGTGTGTTTAGATGTTACTTCTAATACAAAGCAGAAATAACATATTCTTTGATCAAACGCACCCTCTGGACTGTGATAAAACCATGTGGACAAGGGTTTCAGCCAACAAATCTTGACATGTTTTTAATGTCCTAGTGTGTTCAGCTGTCTCGATTCAAACATTTGATATGTGCTAGCCTACATGTCACACTGATTATCTTTTATTAATAAGTAAACACAAGGCATTATAGGAAAAGAAACAGTTGTAATGTTCAAAGTTTGAATATTAAAAGCTAAATGAAGCAGAAATATGTATTTGCTGCACATCACAGCAGGTATGACTGAAGAAGATGATTATAGTAAACCTTTTTAAATGAACATTGTTTTTTTTAAGTCTTGTCATGAAAGTATAGACATTACATTTAATTCAAATGATCCATAATCTCTCTTACCAAGATGTTTCACAGAGCTGATATATACATTTTTCAAAAAAGTTAACAACTTGTCTGGTCTTTTGATATTCTTTTATTTTGAGTTAAATGACTGATTGCATCGTCATGATATTTCTGTGTATATACTTTATGTACAGAATTAAAGTTTATTTATTGATCTTATTTGTGCTGTGCTTTATTAAAATAAGTCATGCATCACATTTAATAGACAAACAGATATGAAATATTTTGAAATACCTGTATACCTATATTATCTTAAGCTTCCGTTAAGACAAAATAGCCCATGTACAAAACATTCCTGCCGTACTAAGTACAAAATAATACTGCTCACTTTTAAATCTCTACATGGCTTGGCTGTTATCTTTGTACCCTACACCTCGACTCGTTCACTTCGGTCTTCAAACTCCGTCTTTCTCTCTCTCTCTCCCTTGGTATCTCCTCTCTTCTATGGGTGGTAGATCATTTATCATTGCTGCACTAAACTCTGGAATTCTTTGCCCTGGTCACTTTGTTACATTAATAATATTTCTGACTTCAAATCGCAAAACCTTATAGATAGTTTAATGGCATGATTGTCCAGTCTTGATTAAGTACTGTTTACCAGAGTAATAAAAATGCACATACAGTAATAGTGCTGAATCTTTATTTCATAAAACCAGGTAGGCTACTGTACATGTTCAGCATAATTACACAGGTTTTTAAAATTGCTTAGACACTAAAAGTGGTATTAGACAACACTATCTCACGACCAATTCGTACGAATGATAAAAAGTTGGCTAATTCGTACGACCTCACTCGTACGAATTTGTACGATTTGTCTAAACCCACGTGATGGGTATGTTTAGGGGCGGGGTCAGGGGTAGGTCATTCGTATGAATTCATACGAATTTGTCAATTCGTAAAATATGTACGATTTTGCAAAAATCGTATTAATTCGTACGAGTGAGGTCGTATTAATTCGTACGAATAGCCACCTCGTAGAATTTGTACGTTTTCTCGTGAGATCAGGTTGTATTAGAGGCCCACAAAAATTCAGTGGAAACATTCACATTTACCTAATCTTTAGACCAATTCTACAAAACGAAGCACATTGCGTGCTTTAAACGCTTAAACTTTTTTTTTTTGCAAAACTCTAAACACATTTCTCTACATTACACACATCATTCAAAACTAGTTTCATTTGGGAAACACTAGCATTTCAATGCCACACTCATTTACTGATGACCTACAACCAATGATCATGTGTGGAAACTCTTGTACAAAATTTGATCACTTGGAAATCAAAACTCAGTGTTTTGAGACTGAGGGAATTGGCTAAATGAGCTGAGTGCAGACATTGTTCATCATTGACTGCAGTTTTGCCATCGCCCTGTTCTGTGTCACTGCCCTCATCGAGTCTGAAGTGAATCTGGTAATAAATAAATAAATATAATTGCAAAGAAAAAAGTATGTTTACCATAAATGCTTGGTATACCATATTTCAAAGACAATAGAAGTAACTATGAAATGACATGTAAATATGTAGCCTACTTAAAAAAATGATAACACTGCATTTATTTAAAGTGTACTTCTTTTTCACAAGGGGCTGCATGCTTCACACTTCCATATCACACCATAGATGTTCGTAAAGTCAGGGTGTGTTTGAGAAAGAGGTGTGTGAATAGGTATGCGCGCACTGAATAAAAGCAAGCAGGTGTTTCATCAGTTATAGATCTGTTATCAGTTATAGATCTGGTGTCTTTTATATCTCTTTCATGCATACACAATATTAGCTTCACTTTCTCTTTTCATATCACACATATATCACATAAATATAATAAAAATCACTAAATTCAATTATCACATAATCATTCAAATGGCATGGCAGTTGATAAACCAGAGTCTTTTAATCGGTTAACACAAGGGAGAAACGACTTGCCATGACATGGTAATATTGATGACAATATCTGTAAGTCCTTCTTCTTGCTATTCCACATTCCATGATTAATTAAATTAGATTAGTATGCATGCATGATTTCAAAGAATATTTTGAAGTTTAGTTAACTAATTACTGCTAATATCATGAAAAGTTTAGAATACAGCAAAGAGACACTTGTCACCCATGTTTATATACAAACACATTTCGCTACCAAAAATTAGGGCAACATTAGTTTATGTAGGCCTACGTTAATATTCTCCTCCAAGAATAATATGTCATCTGCACATAATGCAAAAATGACTTTTATATTGGTGTATTCTCTCTAGAAACCACCAAACACTTCCTCTGGGGATTTTAATCATGCTTTGTTCTCTGTCGTTCTCTTGGTTTGTAGACAATTTGAACAAAGATGCCCTGGAGAATTTATATTCCAGTGTCATGAAAGTAGAGCAACATAAAGGTGGTGTGAGGTGGAGCACATGTGAACATAGCTAAACGTGGCATTGTCGAGCGTGATTGTCACAAATGTGCATGTTTACAAAAAAAAAAAAGGAAAAGCAGTGCATTGGAGTGCAAAAACGTGAGACACAAGGCAGTGTAAAGGGGAAAAATAGAAGGTCTAGAGAAGTTTTTTTTAACTTTTAACTTGAGTGTCGTGTTTTTAGAACGGTGTGTCATTGTGCGAGATGCTGCAATAGACACGAGACCAAGTGCAACGGTCTAACGGGTCTCTCTACCACAGGTTTTGTTCATTGAGTTTAAAAACATGAGATTCAGGGGCATACTGCATACCCAAGCCATTTCAGAGAAAATTCATTCATGGACTGGCTAATTAATATTAACATGCTTACATAATAAATTGTTGGGAATTTGGGGCATGGCTTCATTCACTTCCCCCACAAACATTTCCTGCCGGTACTGAGACTCAAACTCACAGCCTCTGAAGTCCAACTCTCTAACCATTAGGCTACGGTCACAAGCACAACTGACGATAATTGAGAGATGGACAAATAAATGTTTCCTAAAAGCCTGTTGTGTCATATTTGACATTTACATTAACAAGAAAAAATGTAAAAAGAATTTTTAATTTTTAATGTTAAAAATGATGTATGGATAATCAAGTAAACCCAAGCTCAGTCCAGTAAATGTTCATCTTACATTTACTTCATAAAAACCTTTAAAGATTTCACAGCAAAAAAAGACATGAAGGCATGAAATATATTGTGCCCAACAGGTTTTCAGCAGTTTTGGTTGTGCTAATATTTTGTAGGCCCTAGAAATTTGCATATTAAATATAATACAGTATGCTAATATATTCATAAATAGGCATTATACTTATTGTTTAACGAAATTGTACAAAAGAATGTTTACATTAAGTTATGAGAGAATAAATGTACTAAAATAAATGTGGCTAAAATGTTGTAACACGCATTGCCAAAAAAGTTTTCAATGAATTTATACCACCAAAGGGTAATTTTCTGATGTCTCTTTATGGTCTTTAGGGTTAATATTATGTTATCTGCAAGTACAGTTTTTTTAAATATAGTTTTAAGACATAAAATATGCTATAAATGCACATTCATTACAATTAAGTGCAGTTCCCTTTCGAAAGGGAACTCGCACTGCGTCGATGACGCTATGGGGAACGCCCTCCACGTGAACCGGTGTCTGAAAAGCTATCCAATCATGGCAGTCGATATTGACTGGCGACAGCCTATGATGTCACTAGAACATGTCATCCACTTTCATCTGAAGGGACTGTTTAGCAGGCATCTCGAGGCATGGCGAACGACGCAGCGTCTCGTTCCCTGTTCTCAGGGAACAGAGGTTACAGTCGTAACCTAGACGTTCCCTTTCGAAAGGAAACTTGCACTGCATTGATGACACTATGGGGAACGATATACAATCCCACCATGCTGAGGGGAGTGCTGGGCACTCTTAAAAGGGACCCTAATAAGGGGGGCACCTCCAGCTCTTGGGCTGATCTAACAGGGAGGCCTCGTGAGAGTCCTTCGACCTTCTGACCAGACTTAGGGAGTTAAGTATTCAAACAGAGCGATCCTCGGATAGATTCTGGAACACGATGCTTAACCTGATAAGTACTGACCAGGCTCTGGGCTAAAATCAGGGAGGCTTGTAAGAACTGATTTTCCTGCTAAGACAAAAGCTAACATAAAACTCACCATACAATAAAGCAATAAAACACACCCTGGACAGAAGATCACAAAGAAAGATCTCAGGGAACAGAGGTTATTAGGGCTGGGTAAAAAATATTGATTTCTCGATTTTAATCGATTCTCATTTTTACGAAACGATATCGATTCTTAAATCCCAAGAATCGATTAGTCAACCTGTTTTCAGTTGATGAATGAATGGAACATTGTTGCGCACATCCCATCCAATAAATCACAATAATCTTTGTGCTTTGTTATTATTGATATGAAACAAAGTCTCAGATTTCAAATTACGTCCATTTTCTTACGAAATTCAAAAACATAATTACCGTTTTGGCGCTGTGGCATGAGATCGCTCTGGCGCAGCTCAGCTTAAAGGTGGGGTATGTGATTCTCTTTTTTGTCCATTTTTTCAAAATCACTTGAAATCCTATTCCTAACCCACTTACAGCCACTGAGTTAGCACTGAAATGAAAATTAAGCAATTTAGTCATCTGTGGAACGGGCAGGACTCGAAAAACTCCAGCCAATCATTTCCAAGACCACCTAGAATCATTGGACAGTAAGTTCGTCAATCAAACGGTCGTACCATACCCAGTAAATCAGTTAATTTTTACCTTCAATATTATAGTAGGCTAATGAAGCCTATAGGCTACACTGACTCCCATAGTTTACAATAATAGTTAAGAGATTTCTTTTCCTTGAGAAAATTTGCAATGTATTGTGTCACGAAACAGAAACTCAAGATCCAATTGCGAGTCAAATTAACAGTCTTTATTAGACAAGTCCAAACACACAGTCTCAGTAGAAGTGCAGAATAAATCCAGCCGTGCAAAGTCTTCAGCAAAGACAAGGAATAACTCCATCCAGTCCTCACCATCCAGAGAATGAGAGAACAGCAAGCAGTTGAATACAGACTCGAGTCACTAGAAGAGCTGACAGAGAGCAAGACAAGACATGAGCAACAACGATCTGATAACACACACACAGAACGCCAGCCAGATAAAGACAGTGCAGATGAGTTACACCTGTGCCCACTCTGATTAACTCAGGTGCGCAGTGATTAATTAACCCTAACAAGCCCAACGAGTGGACCTACACACAGACATACACACACACACACACACAGAAATGAGCATATGGATCCATGAACCGTGACAGTATTGTACTTAATATCCAAAATAATCAATATTGAATCGAATCGTAATCAAAATCGAATCGAACTGCAAGCTTGTGAATCGAAATCGAATCGAATTGTGAAATTTGTGTCAATACCCAGCCCTAGAGGTTACAGTCGAAACCTAGAAGTTTTTCACAAGGTGAAGTGTGAATCTAACAAGTTGCACTATTTTAAGCTGACAGGAGTTGTTTCAGCAACCTAAGCATCTTCTCTAACTTCCCTTATTTGCCATATAAATATAATATTCAGCCATAATAGCAGGCAGTTGTCTATACTGATAATTGAAAACTGTGATACAGAGATGACACTTGTTTTTCTCTTGGGGTCCCTGCTGCTCTGTTCAGGTGAGATTTCCTCTTGTATTCTGTAAAATCTTTACCAACTGAAAATCCAGAAATCTGAATATAAAAGCAATATGAATGAGGTTCATTCTTTAGTCATTGTAAGTGCAGAAAACGTGTGTCTTTTATTTTGTATTTTGCGCGTACATTTCCAGGTGTTTGGTCACATGGGTATTAGTGGGTATTTACCTGGTAGCGCTCCCTGTCTTGTGGAAACACTGTGTAGAGAGGGGGTGAGTGGCAAGGAGTGCTCACTTTCAGTTGACCGTTTGCACGTCTGTATGGTTATTTGTTTACATGGATTTGTGTCAGTACGTACTTTAATGGTTCGAGCGTGGACAATCTGTTACCTGTAAGAATAAACCATTGGATGTTACGGATGGAAACGCGTCACGAATCTTTCCTGCTGCTTAGCCTCTCAGCGGCTATAGGTTGCCGCTACACTTAGTCAACTGAAAACTACACTTTGGATTATACGGAAATGGGGAGCGGCTGTTCCTGCACACTGCATGTTGTAGCGGACGCGCGTCGCGAAGTGGATTGACGGACACGACGCACATACAACAAAGGAGGTATGTCAGCGTTTTAACTGGAGTGTGGCTGTATTGCTGTTGTGGAAGACGCTGTTATAGTGTCACGTTGGATTGGCGCTGGGTTGAACGCGCTTTGTATTGCTGTTGCATATTTATGAGCTCTCGTGTGCTGCCTCGTTACGTTCATTCATTGTTTGGCTCTGTGAGCGCGCTGTTTTGAAACGGAGCTCACATTGTCCGTTGCGTTGGAGAATGAACTCAGAGGATATAGAGCACGCTGCTGATAGCAGGAAACGAGAGTATAAACCCACAGCAAAAGCCCTGATGGCTAAACTCGAAGCCTTGCAAAAAGATCGCAAGAGTAAAGTGAATAAAGTAAAGAGTACAATTGGGTCAATGAAAGAGTTGATGATATGTGATGACAATGCATCTCAAGTGTGTTCAATGCTGAAAACGATACAACTGCTTATGGATGATGCATCTGTGTTACATAAAAAAGTATTGCCTCTACTACCTCCTGAGGAACAAATTATACAAAACGAATGGTTTGAATCAATTTTGAAATCTTATAATGGATTTGTGGATGATGTTCAACAATGGATGAATGATACTGGGAAATCTAATTCCTGCACTGCTCTATCTGATACCCATGAGCTCAGGGTTGAGGAAGTAGCTGTAACATCTCAAGGGGTTCGTTCATCTGGTATTTCACACTCTGTTGACGTGGTGTCCACAACACATAATATTCAGCTTCCTGATGCACATCAACAAGCCACAATGGAATCTGAGAACTTTGAAAATGAAGTTGAACCTATGGACAGCGTTTCAAATATAAGCAGTAAAAGATCTGGAGTGACAGCCAATGGATCTCGTTCAAGCCGATCTTCCATTTCTTCTACTCGTCTTAAGGCTGAAGCAGAACTGGCTGCTTTATTGGCCTCTCAACAAATGCTGCAAAGGAAACATGATTTAGAGGAACAAGAGGAGCTATTGAAGAGACGGAGGGAAAAATTGGAGTTGGAAACTAAATTAGCAGAGTCAATGGCACGAGTAAAGGTGTATCAAGATGTGCATTCTGAATCTCATTCATCTGTTGGTAGAACTGTGTCTAAATCTCTTCATCCTGGGGCGGAGTCATTTGTTCCTTCAGCCAGTGGGCCGGCAGCATCTGTGTCTATGTCTGTACCGCGTACATCGCATGTGGATCACATGCAAAGGATGTCAAAGTATTCCCTATCTCAGCCAGTACAACAACAATCAACAAGATCTAAAATTAAACCATCACAATCTGCATTGCCTAATACAACATCATTGGATAATCAGAATATTGGACATGCTTATGGGTTAAGACCAAGTTTTCAAAATGATGTGAGCCACGCAAGCATGCTTCAGCTTATGGGTAAGCAAAATGAAATTGCTAATTTATTGGTTAAACAGCATAACGCTTTTATGAGTTTATGCGCACATTTGAGGAAGTGGTGGAAAAGAAGGCAGACAATCTGGGAGATTGCCTGCACTACCTGGAGCAATATACACGGGGACAGCCGAAAGAACTTGTTAGAAGTTGCCAGCTCATGACCCCTTCACAAGGTTACTTAAGAGCAAAAGCATTGCTTAAGGAGAACTTTGGTAATGAGGTAAAAATAGCTTCATCATATATGGAGAAAGCTCTTTCGTGGAAAGCTATAAAATCTGAAGATGCTAAGTCCCTACAAGAGTATGGTCTTTTCTTAAGGAGTTGTTGCAACGCTATGCAAGACATTCACTATATGAACGAGTTGAATCTTACAACTAACATGCAAGTCATTCTCTCAAAGCTTCCTTATAAACTTAAAGATAAATGGAGAGTCGTTGCATATGAGTTAAAGGAGCGACGCCACATTCAAACCACCTTTTCGGATGTTGTTGATTTCATTGAGAGACAAGTAAAAATTCTATCTGATCCTGTGTTTGGTAATATTCAGGATGTCTTGCCTGCTGGAGGTAGGAAGATGAACATCAAAGCAAGTCAGCCAAAAGCCAGAAGCAGTTTTGCGACCACTATCACTGCTATGCCTGAAATGAGAGAACACCGTAAGATATCACCTAACAGAATCTGTCTCTTCTGTAGCGGTCAACATACACTGGATGTTTGTAATAAACTTACCAAAAAGGGTCACAGGGAAAAGATGAACTTTCTGATGACGAGAGGAGTTTGCTTTGGATGCTTGGATACAGGACACCTCAGCAGGGACTGCAAACAGAGAAGTATTTGTAGCATATGTAATCTTAAACATCCAACTCTTCTCCACATTTATCCTCACGAGAAGGTAGACACTTTGGACAAGAAGGCAGAATCCAAGTCAGCAGTAGCCAGTGCTATGGTCTCGCTCCAAACCAGTGGTCTTACTGGGGCTGGTAATGATAACTGTGCGTTATCTATCGTTCCAGTATGTGTTAAATCGAAAATGGGAAACAGTGTGGTGATGACGTATGCCTTTCTTGATTCCGGAAGTTCTGCTTCTTTCTGTACGGAAAGTTTGATGAACAAGCTCAACCTTCCCGGAAAGAAAGTTAATATTCTTCTCAGAACGATGAGTCAAGATAAATCAGTCGGTAGTTACGTTCTAAAGGACTTGGAGGTTTCTGGGTTGAGTCAAGATTACTATTGTCCATTGCCTGAGGTGTATACACAGAAGATCATGCCGGTGACCACAGCAAACATTGCCTCTCAGAAAGATCTTGAATGTTGGCCTTATCTGAGTCATATCTGTCTACCTACGATTAATGCTGGCATTGAGCTTTTGATTGGAGCTAATGTTCCAGAAGCATTGGAGCCTTGGGAGATCATACAGAGTCAGAATAATGGCCCATATGCTGTCAGGACCCTGTTCGGATGGACTGTTAACGGACCACTTAAAGGAGTAGACATGAATGGAGATGATGCTGCCAACCAGCTTCCGGTGACTGTGAATAGGATTGCAGTAATGAAGTTGGAAGAATTGTGGAAGCAGCAATTTAAGGCTGATTTTCCAGAGACTGCTCATGAAGAAATGGTAGGAACATCTAAAGAGGATCAGCAGTTTATGGATTTTGTGTCCAATTCAGCAAAACTGAAGAATGGTCATTATTACATCGGTCTACCACTCAGAAGTGCTGAAGTAGTCATGCCTATGAACAGGAGAATTGCAGAACAACGAGCTTTAACTCTTCTGAAACGGTTTAAAGTGAATTCTTCCTTTCATGCAGATTACACCACTTTTATGGAAGATGTGATCCATAAGGGTTATGCAGAAAGAGTACCTGCGGCTGAACTGGAGAGATGTGACAGACGTCTGTGGTATTTACCCCATCACGGTGTATATCATCTCAAAAAACACAAGATTAGGGTTGTGTTTGATTGTGCAGCTTCCTATCAGGGTATATCACTGAATAGCAAGCTTCTACAGGGTCCAGACTTAACCAGTTCACTGGTGAGTGTACTTGTACGATTTAGACTGGAATCTGTTGCTCTGATGGCCGACATTGAAGCCATGTTCCACCAAATTAGAGTTCACCCAGAAGACTGTGATCTCTTGAGATTCCTGTGGTGGCCAGAAGGTAATGTAAACGGCAGTCTGGAGGAATACAGAATGGTGGTTCATTTATTTGGGGCTACATCATCACCAAGTTGCTCAAGTTTCGCATTGAGGAAATGTGCAATGGATCATAAGGATCTATTTGACCCCAAGACAATGGATGTTGTTCTCAATAATTTTTATGTGGATGACTGCCTCGTTTCAGTACCTTCCGAATCAGATGCTGTGCAGCTGTACAAGGATCTTACTAGTATGTGTGTTAAAGGTGGTTTTCGTTTAACGAGCAACAGCCGTGCTGTATTGGGTGCCATACCTGAGGATGACAGAGAGAAAAAGGTAAAGGATCTGGATTTGGATCATGACACTTTGCCACTGGAAAGAGCTTTGGGAGTGCAATGGTGTGCTGAATCAGATGCCTTTCAATTCAAAGTGGTAGTCAAGGATAGACCTCTTACCAGGAGAGGAATTCTCTCGGTGGTCAGTTCCATCTACGATCCTCTGGGGTTCTTGTCACCTGTGATTCTGTCTGCCAAGAGGATACTGCAAGATCTGTGTAAAGAGGGTATTGGATGGGACAATGATATTCCTTTAGTGTATGCTCAACGCTGGATGAACTGGCTGGATGATCTGCATCATTTAAAGAGTTTTGAGGTCAGAAGATGTTTGAAGCCTGATGGGTTTGGTGAAGTAACTTCTGCTCAAATGCACCATTTCTCGGATGCAAGCGAGCAAGGATATGGGGTGGTTACCTACCTGTTGCTTCATAATGACCAACAACAGGCATATTCCACCCTTCTGGTAAGCAAGGCAAGAGTTACACCAGTGAGATCCATTACAATCCCTCGCCTGGAACTTGCAGCTGCCACTCTTGCAAGCCGTATTGACAAGATCTGGATGAAAGAACTCAAGATGCCCTTCCAGAACTCTGTTTTTTGGACTGACAGCACGTCAGTACTCAAGTACCTTCGAAATAGGACCTCAAGGTTTAAGTGCTTCGTGGCTAACAGGGTATCTGAAATCTTAAATGTTTCTGATGTTGCACAATGGAGGTACGTGAATTCGTCAAGCAATCCAGCAGATCTGGCGTCTAGAGGAGCAAAGGTGGATTCATTTTTGAAGAATGAGATGTGGATTTCTGGTCCCACATTCCTCGTTCAGCCACAAGAAGACTGGCCAATGGACCCCACCGATAGGGACGCAATACTCTCTCATGATCCTGAGATTAAAAGGAGTGCTTTGGTAAACACGATAGAAGTCAATGAAAATTCTGACCCCATATCATGTCTCTTTGATTACTTTTCCTCTTGGATCCAAGTAAAGAAAGCCGTAGCATGGATCCTTCGTGTGAAACAAATCTTGATGGACCGTAGCAAGGAAAGGAAACGACTGCAGGCTTCTCTTATTTGCTCTGATAAAGACCTAGATCAACAAGAGATGATTATTAATCAAGAAATGCAGAAGTTTAAACCTACTGTTCGTAAGGACTTACTTTCGCTGGAAGAGTTGGAAAAGGCCGAAATGGAAATCATCCGACTTTCTCAAAGTAAGAGGTTTCCGGAGGAACTAAAGAGTCTACGGAAGTGTGGAGTAGTTAAGCGAAATAGTCCTCTTTACAGTCTTAATCCAATACTTCAGTCTGATATCATCAAGGTTGGTGGACGCCTTGATAACGCATTGATCCCTGAACACTCTAAACACCAAATCATATTGGCAAAAGACTTACACATTTCCAACCTAATCCTGCGTCAAATTCATGAGGAAGTGGGACATAGTGGACGTAACTTCATGTTGGCGAGTCTTAGACAACAATATTGGATCCCTGGAGCTAGCGTAGCCATCAGAACGTTTCTATCAAAATGTGTCGTGTGTCGAAGGTTCAACGCAATTGCAGGTCATCAACAGATGGCTGATTTGCCTCACGATCGAGTCTCCGCAGACAAACCACCCTTTACTCATGTTGGACTGGATTGTTTCGGCCCTTTTGAGGTAAAGAGAGGAAGAACCACTCTAAAGCGCTACGGAGTCATTTTCACCTGCTTGACCATTAGAGCTGTTCACATTGAAATGATTGCATCACTGGACACAGACTCATTCATTCATGCACTCAGACGTTTTATCGCTCGACGAGGACAAGTGGCCGAAATACGTTCAGATAATGGAACGAACTTCGTCGGGGCTGATCGTGAATTAAAGGAGGCGATACAAAATTGGAACCACAGTCAGATAAACGATTTTCTTCTACAAAAGAAGATAAAATGGACTTTCAATCCTCCTACCGGTTCACACCACGGAGGGATCTGGGAAAGACTCATCAGATCGATAAAGAAAATACTCAACTCCATCCTTCGAGGGCAAAGTTTGAATGAAGAAGATCTTCATACTCTCTTGTGTGAAGTAGAGTCCATACTTAACAACCGACCCATAACTAGATCATCTTTGGATCCTGACGACATGGAAGCTTTAACACCTTATCATCTTCTCCTTCTAAAAACAAAGTTTACATTACCACCCGGATTGTTTGAGAAAGAAGATTTGTATGCTCGTCGGCGATGGCGTCAAGTTCAGTATTTGGCCAACCAGTTTTGGAAAAGATGGATTGGCGAATATCTACCTCTATTACAGGAACGACAAAAGTGGGTGGCAAAGACACGGAACTATCAGTTGGGAGATGTTGTTCTGATAATGGATGAAAACGCACCTAGAAGTTCCTGGATCATGGGCAAAATTATCCACACGATAGAGGACAAAAAAGGATTCACACGGCAAGTTAAGATCAAGACTATGAGTACCTGCTTGACCAGGCCAATTACCAAGATTTGTCGTCTTCTTGAAGCCGAGGAATTTAAAGATTAACTATGACTGACATTTGAGAGCTCTCAACTGATCCTTTTGACTTGACTTGTTGACTTTGACTTGATTGAATTACTGACTTTACTGACTTAGACTAGACCTTTACATTAACTTTACTCGGCTACGAGGATGAACTAAATGAACACTTGTGTGATTGGACATTTTCACATGCATACATTTTTCACATTTAAGCACTTTGTAAAAAAAAAAAAAATGAAAATCATGTATGACAATTATGTAATGAATTGTTCATATCTTTATTATGTCTTTGATTATTACAGGTGTATTGTGTAATAATCAGGGGCTGGAATGTAAGTGCAGAAAACGTGTGTCTTTTATTTTGTATTTTGCGCGTACATTTCCAGGTGTTTGGTCACATGGGTATTAGTGGGTATTTACCTGGTAGCGCTCCCTGTCTTGTGGAAACACTGTGTAGAGAGGGGGTGAGTGGCAAGGAGTGCTCACTTTCAGTTGACCGTTTGCACGTCTGTATGGTTATTTGTTTACATGGATTTGTGTCAGTACATACTTTAATGGTTCGAGCGTGGACAATCTGTTACCTGTAAGAATAAACCATTGGATGTTACGGATGGAAACGCGTCACGAATCTTTCCTGCTGCTTAGCCTCTCAGCGGCTATAGGTTGCCGCTACAGTCATGTTCTAAATGGCTATTTTACTAATTATGTGCAACTTTCAAATGAGATTTGTTTGTCACAGATTATTACATTCTTTCATTTGACGTCATAAATGGTTTTAAATGAGGTATTTTTGGTATTATTTCACTAATGTCATTTTTCATTAACCGTTTTCATGAACATTTCATATTTAGACAGAAAATTACAAATGATGTCTTGGCAATTTAGAAATAACTCTATACAGCAAGTGGGCCAATAATAAGCTGTATTGTTCCCGAATCCCTAATATAAAAGTAATCCCTTTCCCCTTTTTTGTTCCAAAGTTTTACCACAGTATTTTGTGATGTTCAGTCATTTCAGATGTTCAGATGGGGTTGTCTCAGCAGCACTTTGACCATCTGAATCCTGTGAGGGAGATGGAGTTCGGTTATCATGACAAAAAGGCAACAGAGAACAAACCAGTAAATAAAACATGTTCACTTATTCAAAGAAAAAAAACACTTATTTCTTTTCATTAGCAATATTCTAATTGTATCTCTTTCTCTTCCTCAGCTAATTCTTTGCGATTCTTGTAAGAGTATTGTTAGGAGAATACTAGCATATATTGGAAAACATGCTTCTAAGGTTTGTAAAACATATTTGTACATACTGGTTACAAACATACTTTAACTTCATTGTTTTCCCTTGTTCTTGAATTTTTCTTGTCTTTTGTTTTGCAGGATGAGGTTGATCGGCAGCTCGATTCAGTTTGTAAAAAAATAAAAATACCTGGTTGTACAACCTTTGTGCGGAAATATAAAACTAAACTGATCAACGCGCTGATCTCTGGAGGCAATGAACGAGCAATCTGTATCAAATTATCTTTGTGCAAACTGGTGTACATGCAAACTATGTGAATTCTTCAAGCTTAGATTTGAACACGTGTTATTATTTCTAACACGATTGAACATTTAAAAATGTAATTCTGCTTCAAAAACACTTTATGGCAATAAAGTTATATGTTTCCTTGGGATAACCAAGATTGTCTACAGGGGATTTTTGCAGCAAATATCAAACCATTTATTTTATAACAGATTAAGAACGCTCCCAGATTATTCTGCCTATAGGGTGTTGGATAGGCTACTTTTCCTTGCAGGATTAACATTTATATGCTTTTGAAAACTATGTCCCCAACACTTGCGGCCAAAGTGTGTCTGAAGCATGCCTGAATAATATAACAAAAAAGGGTAATGAAACTAGACAGCTGTCTATAAACTCTTGACTTTTGAGTAATAAGGTGAAGTAATCAAGAAATCCAGATTTGCTTTTACCTGTTTTGCTAAATTATACATATGTTTCCATGTATACATCATCATATGTATAAATATGATAACAAATTGTAGAAAAACGATATAATGATGATATAACCCTAACCCTGATATAAAGATCCTCCAGCCGTGATTAAAGCATATTCAAAGACATTGTCTGGAGTCTGTCTAATTATTGCTGTGCAGCAGGCTAGGCATATCACAGGCATATCACAGGCATATCATAGGCATATCACACTGTTAAAAATAAAGGTTCTAACAAATTTAAAAAAAAATTATATTTTGCAGCAATGCCACAAAAGAACCATTTTTTTTCTTAGTGTGCAAACCATTTTTAAAATCTAAAGAACCTTTTTCCAATTTAAAGAACCTTTTGTGGAATGGAAATGTTCCATGGATGTTAAAGGGATAGTTCGCCCAAAAAGAAAAATTCTGTCATCAATTTCTCACCCTCTTGTTCCAAACCTGTAAGACTTTTGTTCATCATAAGAACACAAATGAAGATGTTTTTAATGAAAAACGAGAGCTTTCTGTCCCTATAGACAGCTATACGCAACTACTATGAACTACCACTTTGACGCTTCAAAAAAGTTCATAAAGAGATCTTAAAACTAATTTATATCAATCGAGCGGTTTGTCCAAATTTTCTGAAGAGATATTATCACTTTATATGATGAACAGATTGAATTTAGGCTTTTTATTCACATATACGATCTCTTACTAAACTTTTTGAAGCATCAAAGTGGTACAGTAGTTGCATGAGGGTGAGTAAATGATGATAGAATTTTTTGGGGGAACAATCCCTTTAAAGGTTCTTCATGGAACCATCGATGCCAATAAAGAACCTTTATTTTCAAGAGTGTACTTCTATAAGTGATAGTGGAGCACTAGAGATCTTATTCCCAAGTGATAGTGTTTAAAAAGGACGAAACGTCGTCCAACTCGAACAGGTATTACTATAGGTGGTTGTCCTGTATGCTCAATTAACAAGCTACAATTAGTCCAAAATGCAGCTGCTAGAGTTCTTACCAGGTCAAGAAAATATGATCATATAACACCAATTTTATCATTTTTACACTGGTTACTGGTTCCATGTTGATTACAAATATGCTACTGACTATATAAGGCCATAAACTGTTTAGCTCCTGTGTATTTAACCAAACTTCTATCATCCTACAATCCATCACACTTGGAACCAACAGCTTGGGATAGCCATCCCGAAGTAACTAGAGAGTACACGTCAGCTCCAGTTTGGAGTTCTGAGAAAATGGTGAATTGTTTCATTAATTGTGCATTAGCAATCCAAAAAAACCTGTACTTGCTTCTGCTGCATTTTCTCATGTGTTATTCGCTTGCTAAAAGAAAAACAGTAGATATAGTGCCTCTCAAACAAAGCAACAAAAGATAAAGCAACCGTTTAGCACTGTGGTGTTGTGGTATTTTTTACATTTCTGTCAGCTTCTTTACAGGACACGAGTAAACAGTTTTAACTCTTCAGAAGAAAAAAACTGCTAACAGTTTCGGACAAAAATAAAATAATAATAAAAAATAAAATAAAAGATATAATAATAATAATAATAATAATAATAATAATAATAATAATAATTAATAATAATAATAAACATTGACTTCCTACTTTAAGTGCATGTTGTCTCATGTTCTTTTTATTTTCTGTGTGATATTAATACTGTTGCACATGCAAGAATGTTCATCCTAATCATATTGCAGTGACTCCAATGACATGATTTTAGAAATTAGACAGCAGTGTATTTAGTTGTAACAATGTCACATTTTTAGTTCTTTGACACTGGTCTGTTGTGTCTCTGCACAGTGTGTGTGTGTGTGTGAGAGAGAGAGAGAGAGAGAGAGAGAGAGAGGCTGGTGAGAGAGCCTAATAAGTAAGCAAAAAGGAAAGAGAGGGAATCAGTTGCTGAATCTGATACGATGTTGTCAATAGTTTATTTTGTTTTTCTGATCTCTTGCTCAGGTAAGATACATCATTTGTGATATTCCTGACAATACTGATTTGATTTGATTTATTTACTATGGGAATCACAAGACTTTATCATTATTCAGTTTATGTGAATTCAAATAATAATTTTATAATTTTCTTTTAATGGAAAGCCCTAGCAGAGAGTGAAAATGAAGCTCTTTCAGTTTGGTGGGAGCCAGAGATGCCTTCACATTCTGAAAACATACACAGTTTGACGGACGGCTATGGAAATAACTTATCAGTACGTACAACACTTTGTCATTTATATTCGTACATTACTACGGCCACTTTGCATAAGACTCACTCATTCATGTCACTGATTTTTAGACCTCATTCCCCATTCCTCGCATGCAGAGAAAGCGGCCGATCATCTTCTGTTGCGCATGCCAAGAGGCTATAAAACGAGCTAAGAAAAAAGTTTCCCGAAAGATTACAAAGGTAATGTTCAGTTGTCTCAGAACAATTTTTTTCTAATGGCTCTAATGGCAGTTTAACATATATAATCAATACATATAATGATGGGACAGAATAGCAATTCGCAAACTTTACAATAATTGAGAAAAGGCTCATATTTAACTTCTTATTCTGGAGTAAAGTATAGGCTATTTGTGATTATCCAATTTAATCAAATGAGTATTATATGAATAGTGAGAAGTAACTTCAATGTGAATTTATTCATTGGACAGCTTGTCACACAAGGACATTTAATTAAAAATTAAAAGGAAAATAAGCTTTTTAGCGAACAGTTTTTATGTTTAATCATAAAGTTCTATTTTGTATTTTTTTCCCTGTTATTTTACAGAAGATAAGCAAAGTCTGTAACATATTCATAGCAGGTTTTCAAAAGATCTGCTTGCAGCGTGCAGGGAGATATCGGGACATCATACTGCGCAAACTCTTCCCTGCTGGGAGTGCAAGGAGCACATGTTTGAAGATAAAGTTATGCTAGTAACAACTGTGACAATGGCTGTAGAAGGGATACATTTACATTGACTGTTACTACCTAACTTCATTGTAATCTGTTTTAAAAATGATCAAATCTGTTTTTCATTATTTGAGAGAATATTGTTAGTTGAATATCAGTCCACTGCCATGTGTATTTTCAATGTGCATACACATTTTATTTTGTCATCAACTTGAATGTTTGCCAGCTATAGGGTCTTCTGTTTTCCTTTATGCTTTTCAGAAAATCATTAAAACATGCGCTAAATGGACTCCTGAATCGCAGCCCTTCTGCTATTCTGTAGCCATGGCATACAAAATTTCCATAATGAAGGCCTTTTTTCCTGGACGTACTTCTATAGCCACCTGCAGAGTGATCCGGTTATGTGACAGAGATAATAAGATCAACAAATGCAATTAAAAGTTATGTTTAATCCTTTTAAAATATAATCTAATAGATGAGTGTTCATTGTACTAAAGATGCTTTTTTTGCGGATCCTGTGGTGTAAGATTGTATTATGTTTTACATAAATTACACATTAAAAATCTAATAATTTTCATGTGACTTTCTACTTCTTGTTATTTTCTGTTGATAGTAAATTTTTTTTTTTTCTCATTAAAGTTGTTTTCTCTCCCCTTAGCAAAGACACACCAAGCAATAATACCAATAATTCACATCACAATTAATTAATGTAATGTAATGTAATCAATGTAAAATAAGCAATTCTGTGAAATAAATATTTTTTTTCAAAAGGTGCTTTAGACTTAAAACTTTTTTTCCATATGAGGCCAGTCGTGAGACGGTACAGACAATCACCTTCTATGACAACAAGGAAGATCTGTGTAATGCCAAGGTAATGAAATGGATATATATATAAGAATGTTATCATCTCTCACGCTTAAATTAAAGTAAAAAAGAAAAAAAAGAAAAGAAAAAACATTTACAAAATAATCCTGTGGTGAAGTTCAGAGGACATTAGTGTGGAGTATACATTCTATCAAGGATTTTCTAGATAACCATCTCTTATTATTTCTCTTCCTAGAAGGCCATAAAATGTTGTATATGTTTGAAAATGATAAAGACATACCCATTATAATAGGTAAATACTACTTTTATTCCTCAATTCCTGTTTTTCAATTTTTGTTTGTTTGTTGAAAACACACTATTTTGTGAATTTAAACACATATATTCATTTAACAAGGAAGATAAAATAATGTTTATAAATGTGATTTGCTAAGCCCTCATGGGAAATTTCTTGGTATTATTATATTATGGCTACAGCTCTGTTATTTATATGTTCACAGAAAATGTGAAGAAATGTATTTCTGTGTCTTACACTGATGTAATTTTTATTAAAACCATCTTATTTTTTGTTTTCTCTCTCAGATTCTGCGTTTTGTATGCAAGGCCAACAAATTTCTCAAAATGAAATGTATGACAATTGCCCAAAAGTTGAAAAATAAGGTCTTAAAAGTATATCTAAATCCTCTAAAGTCCTGTTTTAAGTACAAAATGTGCAAAGTATAATTATAAATAAAAGGTATTGAATAAACCTAAACTAACAAGTCAATCAAATATCAGCATTTTAGAGAAGATTGTTTCCTTTGTTTTGTCAAAAGCATGAGGTAATAAATGTTTTAAATGCAAAAGCAGTGTGAGTCATTTGTTTTTTTTAAATGGAACACGATGCTCAACCTGATAAGTACTGACCAGGCTCTGGGCTAAAATCAGGGAGGCTTGTAAGAATTGATTTTCCTGCTAAGACAAAAGCTGAGATAAAACTCACCATACAATAAAGCAATAAAACACACCCTGGACAGAAGATCGCAAAGAAAGATCTCAGGGAACAGAGGTTACTAGGGCTGGGTAAAAAATATTGATTTCTCGATTTTAATCGATTCTCATTTTTATGAAACGATATCGATTTATTAAATCCCAAGAATCGATTAGTCATCCTGTTTTCAGTTGATGAATGAATGGAACATTGTTGCACGCATCCCATCCAATAAATCTCAATAATCTTTGTGCTTTATTATTGATATGAAACAAAGTCTCAGATTTCGTCCATTTTCTTACGAAATTCAAAAACATAATTACCGTTTTGGCGCTGTGGGGTGAGATCACTCTGGTGCAGGGCGTGGTGAGCTGGAACCGGCTTACGTCACCTGTCACCGCTTACATCACCTGTCACCTCTTACGTCACATGCCACCGCAAACATCCAATAGGAAAATTCAACTGCAGTAGCCACCGTTCAACCTGAAGAGGGCAGCACTCAGACGTTTTTACACCATATCTATCTATATCTTTAGCATTTCTCATCCAAACAACGTCAAACTTGTCACTGCACTTACTCGTGCCCGTGGCAAGACACCTGTCGAATTTGAAATCCATCGGACTAACGGTTCGAGAGATATGTGGTTAAAAGACACACAGACAGACACACACAGACAGACAGACAGACATACAGACAGACAGAACATTGTTGCGACTTTGCGCGCAACAATGTTCCACTATAAATTACAGAAACGTCTGTCTGTGTGTCTGTCTGTCTGTGTGTCTGTCTGTGTGTCTGTTAACCACATATCTCTCGAACCGTTAGTCCGATGGATTTCAAATTCGACAGGTGTCTTGGACGTTGTTTGGATGAGAAATGCTAAAGATATCGTTAAATATAACCTTTTTAGAAGGTTGTGGTTTAAAAATAAACATTCTGAGTTTAGAGGGTTGTATCGTTCAAAGAAGCCCCAAGCCACACACACTGAGTGAGCACAGCTGGCCCCTCCCCCTCTCACACACACACTGAGTGAGCACAGCTGGCCACTCCCCCTCTCACACACACACACTGAGTGAGCACAGCTGGCCCCTCTCACACACACACTGAGTGAGCACAGCTGGCCCCTCCCCCTCTCACACACACACTGAGTGAGCACAGCTGGCCACTCCCCCTCTCACACACACACTGAGTGAGCACAGCTGGCCCCTCCCCCTCTCACACACACACTAGGCTTGTTCGACTTCATGCAGCTCTGCGCAGACCGATCGGCGGCTGACTTGAAGCAGTGCATGCCGGTTAGAAATTTTGTCCGACTTGATACAGCACTGACGCCACATGACTGTGACGTATGCCATCAAAGTACCGCGAGAGCAATTCGAGAGTAGCCGGAGAACTCAGCCAGCGCAGCTTCTCAAGAGCGGCTGCAGGAGGGCTGATGACGACACAGCTGTTCCACGATTGGCCGGATTCACCGCATGACAACGATCACGTGTGTTTCGTGTTTATTCGAACACCTAGTTCCTCTAAAGCTCTCAAATCAGTTTATTATAACAGTGAAAACTCTTTTCGTGTCGTTGTCATGTTATATTGTGTCATGTTTATCAAATTAAAACTGCTTAAAAAACGTAGACTCCACTTCATTGATAGTAGCTTATGTTGAACTTTATTCTTGTTCAAACAGACGCTGTATAAAGCTGTACATAAAGTATTGAATGAAAATGTCTCTGAAAAATCTGTGTATTATTTGGCAAATATTGCATTTATTTCACTGCAGCTGTGGTAAAGTATGCAAACACCACGTGAGCGGTCACTACGGGAACCAGAAAGTGTCCTACTTCACATCTCCGTTTGCAGCTCCTCCCTGCCTGCACGCGGCTACTCTCGCCGATCGGTTGCATCCAGCCGCAGCCGATGTCGAACAAACCTACTGAGTGAGCACCGCTGGCCCCTCCCCCTCTCACACACACACTGAGTGAGCACAGCTGGCCCCTCCCCCACTCACACACACACTGAGTGAACACAGCTGGCCCCTCCCCCTCTCACACACACACTGAGTGAGCACAGCCCAGGACCAGAGACATAGAGGGTCGAAGAAAGCAGCGGAGCTTAGCGTTTTCTCGGAGTTCCCTGTGTAGCCTGCTCCCTGAATGGTGTAGTTCAATTTTCCACATTTATTGTATGTCATTATGTCAGTATCAGTATTTGCTTTCTACCATGTACAAATAAAAATGTCACTGAACTTTTGCTGTGTAATTGTAACAATGAGCACTCAAACACACCAAACCAACAATTACTAAAAACACAGACAAAAACTGATTTTGCACGGGCATTTTGCACTATTACAGAAACGTCTGTCTGTCTGTGTGTCTGTTAACCACATATCTCTCGAACCGTTAGTTCGATGGATTTCAAATTCGACAGGTGTCTTGCCACGGGCACGAGTAAGTGCAGTGCCAAGTTTGACGTTGTTTGGATGAGAAATGCAAAAGATATCGTTAAATATATCATTTTTAGAATGGAACCTTTTAGGGGTTCATTCATTATCATTTGTTTTGTCCTTTCCAGATTAAATATTTCATATTATTGACAAACATCAAGACCCTAAAATGTAAAAATGTAATTCACATAAAAAAGTCACTCATGAATACTGAAAAAAGCACACCCAAAGTGCATATAACTAGTAATTTATTTATATTAACAAAAATAATTACTATTACTGAAAGAATGCTACTGTAATTTCAAGTATTCAAGGCTTTAAATGTACAAATCAACATTAAAACATCAACCATTTAAAAAATATCTCATAAATAATGAAAATAGAGTTTCACCTGCATCTACATATTACAAAATAAGTCCATAAAATGTACAAAATTACATTAATCTATCACTAATAAATAATGCAAATATACAGATTCATCTAAATTCCCATCAGTGTTAGAACAACATCAAGTCACTCAAAACTACAAATCCATATTAATATAACTCACAATGGAAATATACAGATATAGAAGTACTTCAAATCTACAAATTCATATGAATATCACTCATAAAGAATGTGAATACATAGATTAAAATTCAGATCAGCATTTCAGAACATCAAGTACTTCAAATCTACAAATTTACATTAATATCACTCATAAAGAATTGTAATTACAGATTCAAATTCAGATCAGCATTTCAGAATAACATCAATCGCCTCATATTTAAAAATGTACATTAGCACTATTCATGACATATCAAAGTATTATGATAATTGATTATACATTTTGAGCACTGGGACAGAGTTTTTTTTTTGGCTGCTGGAGAGTTTAAACAGGTAGTGCTCAACAAAATTCATTGTGTGAGTGATGTGCTTGGGGTATTCCACACTGAATACGAAATAAGTAGCAAAGAGGCACTCCATTGCCTCCATCACTGGTTGATGGTTTGGAGCCATTTGCAGACATCATCTGTAATCTTGAAAAGGAAAACAGAAAGTTACTATTAATTTCATATCATGTACATGTCACTACTTTATTAACCTCTTAGTCTACCATGAAAAAAGTAAAGTTGTATTCTGTAAATGTAAATATTAAAGTAAATTAGTGTATATTAGTGGAATTTCTAAATAATTTATTGATTTTTCATATAAAATCGCCTAAAACTTTAAAATGAACAATCATGATGCGTATGTAAATTTCTCAAAAACAAATCTTCTACAAAAAGCATTAAACAAATTTGTATTTGAACAGGCAATTTAAAAATGTTGCTGAGGGAAAAAGGCTCCAGCCTCCCCACAACCCTAAAGAGGAAAAGTGATTTAGGGAATTAATGGATGAAGGGGGATAAGAACATGTGAATAGACCCTAATTGTACAGTCTATAAGCAAGTGCATTCCAAGTAAAGATACAGTAGTAGTATTAACATATACCATGTGTCACTTTTGGGTTAATATTTGATTGATTTATGACCCCCTTGTCACTCATGATTGACAGGGAATCTGTGTGTCAAAAACAGGGTCTCTGATTTACAGTGTCGAGCTTGGTGAGATTTGCGTCCTGATTGACATGTGAATACTCACACCTCACCATATGCCAATTAAGTTTTATGATAGGGTCTTTCCTGGCATGTCTTTTCACACCTACGTCACTAACTCCACCATGGATTAAATAAGGTTAGGGGTTGCTGTGTTAGACACAGAAGACATTCTGCATCTTTTCCTGTTACAATGGCTGCTCCGGGAACTCCTAAAACCCCTAGAAAGGTTATGTGTATTTCTCCAACAAGAGGATCTGTTGAAATGAGAGAGGAACTAACTTTTGCACCAAGGAAAAAGCAAAATGTTAGCTTGACAAAGTTTCTTCATGAAGACATAGCTAATGTGAAAAGTGATTTCCCATTGTCTGGTAAACGTGTGCTGAGATATGCGTTTGACAAGGTGCTGCGTATTGTGAAACTCTACACTGCTGATGTTGGAGACGAATTTACATGTCATACTCCATGTCTGATTTTTCAAGACAAAGACTGGTTTCTGTTTTTCAACTACGTTTGGAGAGATTTGAACGACTGTGGTGATGATCCGTTATACGTCGCTGAGTGGGATGGATCAGCTCCTAACACAAGATTTCGGGTGGTCGGTGACCACAGTAAAAAGCTACCAGACGACTGTGTTTATATTTTTTGCTGTAACGACAAGACAAAGCTCAACGTACATGTCTGGCCTATTAGAGAATCTGAGCATCACACGTGCTACGACATGAAATTTCTGTTTCAGTGGAGAGATGTTCGTATGCTTGACAATATATTTACAAGCATAAACAAGATGTTTAGATGGTGTGACATGTATGATCGTTACAGTTCTGTAAAGATGCAATTGTTTCACCCTGAGAAGGGCGTTACCAACCCCGAAGACCGCCTCTTAAGCCCACCCACATATTACAGTCATTAAAAACGTGTACGGATCGGTGCATTCGCAACATTCATTCACCATGTCTCACGGATCTACACCCGTCTACTGCTACAGCAACACCCCTGAGACTGCCCCAGCGATGCCTGATGACAATGCCACACTGCTGGAACCCCACCCACAAACCTATGACAACAGTTGGTTGGATAAATTTTGTATGGATCTAGGATATCACAACCTGACCTTCCTTACAACTCCATACGGCAACACCGGTGCCATAGCTGGAGCTGCGGCCTTAGCCGGAATTGATGACACAGACAGTTGTATTCGTTCTGACGGGTTCAAAATCATAAAAGCAACTGTTGTGGTCCTTCTGGAACACGTTATCAACAAAAAGCTGAAAGAAATCTGTTTGGGTTGTGAAGTGGATCACCCCAGTCAGATTAGACATTCCTGTTTGTTTGAACCGGACCCCTATTTCTTTGATGCCTACTTTGAGGAGCTGACACGTAATCTGGTTAGACCAGACCTTAAGCACATCGTTGCTCAAGCATTGAGTCGTTGTGGTTTAAGGGTACACCCCCAGAGGATTCAGGGGTCAGTGGATGCTATTTTACACGAACTGCGTGACGAGGTTTTCATTGTTGAGAAGCTTCGCGAAGTCAGAGAGAAAGTTGTGGACAGCGGCAGTGAACAAATTGTCTATGACGCTGTGGACAGCTGGAAAGGTATTGTCCGAGTTGACTGTTTGTGACAACAGCATGGGAAACACTTGTTTTGCAACTGGACTGGCTAAGTGTCTACTTAAACAACGTATTAGATGTGAGATGACCACCTTGTTGTATAACAACATTAATGAATGTGCCAATGTATCGGTTACTGTAAACAGATGTGGTGTTGATGCCAAACGTTTTACAAACCTTAAGAAACAAATGTCTCTTGTAAGAAATGTGTCAAATGAATGGTCTGATATGATGCGATTATGTGTTAATGGTGGTGATACTGTTTGTGTAACCATCAGAAAAGTTTTAGACCTGATGACTGAATGTGGTAGCTTTATTAGAATAGCTGATATATTATGCTTGTGTACATATGTATCGGATCTATGTGTGGACATGTTGACAAGAAACAATCAGACTAATGTATGTGAAATTGTTGAAACACTGGTTGATTACATTCTTGAGAAAAACATTGTGATGTGTATAAAATTTCTACACTACATTGATGCTGTATGATACCTTTTGTATCCTTTTAATGTTTAAGAAATAAAACCCGAACCACTTAAACCATCTTTGTTATTCTTTTGTGGAGCCTGAAGTGTCAATATGTCAGAAGAAATGAAAAAGATTTATTACACACCTTCTAACCCTGGTTCTTTAGGGGGTAAAAAACGTTTAAAAGAAGGTGTTTTAAAAGAGACGGGGGTTCGTTTAACCGATAAAGAAGTTTCAGAATGGCTCGCTGGTGAGGATGCGTATACACTACACAGAAGTGCACCACTAAAATATAAAAGGAATCGGGTTTTTGTCTATGGTGTTGATATGCAGTTCCAAGCCGATCTAGTAGATATGTCAGCATATGCCAAGGTTAACGACAACAATCACTTTCTGTTGACATGCATCGATTTGTTTAGTAAGTACTCATGGACGCGTGCATTAAAAAACAAGAGTGGTGCAGAGGTCTCTAAAGCTTTTGAATCCATACTGAAAGAGGGTCGTGTGCCACAGAAATTACAAACTGATAAAGGAAAGGAGTTTTTTAACAAACACTTTCAAAACGTGACAAAAAAGTACAATATTAACCATTTTGCAACAGACACAGAATTAAAGGCTTGTGTTATCGAGCGGTTTAATAGAACCTTAAAAGGAAGAATGTGGAGATATTTAACAGCTATAAACTCCAAACGCTACATCGACATACTTCAAGACATTACACAAGGATACAATGTGAGCTATCACAGAAGCATCAAGATGAGACCGATTGATGTGGGAAAAGAAAACGAATCTGTGGTGCTACATAACTTGTATGGAGATACCAAACCTTACAATGTTAACCACATATTTAAATACAAGATCGGTGACGTGGTTCGAATTTCTAAAGTCAGAGGTCCGTTTGCAAAAGGGTATGAGGAAAACTACACACAAGAGTATTTTACTGTATCAGCGTGTATTCCACGAGACCCCCCTGTTTACAGATTGAGTGATTATGATGGGGATGTTATCAACGGTGTTTTTTATGCTGAAGAATTGCAAAAAATATTTGTCAGTAAAAACAAGACATTTAAAGTTGAAAAGATTTTGGATAAGAAGACGAAGGGTCGCAAAACATTAGTACTGGTACAGTGGCTCGGATGGCCTGCAAAATTTGCGTCATGGATCGATCAGAAAGAATTAGTCGACGTACAGGTGCCATAAAAACAAAGGACAAACACAGACTGTCTGCAGTTGTATAAAAAAAACAGACATGGCAGAGGGTGGTTTTTATGTCACACTACCATGCAATGCTTCACGGGCTGTATACCCTGATAATACAATCTCTAATTATAGAACAAGGATGGCTACACCTATAAATATAAAAGGAGAGTGGGAGGTGGGCCTTGTTCAAATCGAATATCCTAGAAGTTGGTACACGTTTAACAGCAAAGATGCCGTTTTTGAGATAAACATCGAACCCATCACTGTCGACGACGAAAAAAACACTAACAACATACGCCGTGGTGTAGATGTGAAGAAGACCGAATTATCGAGACTACGCATACCGATAAAAACAGGTTATTACGACAAGGTCCCATCCGTTGTTAGTGTGATAAATGATTTACTAGCCCCTCATGGATCATTCGGTTACGATGTTGTAAAAAACAAAGTATTTCTGAAAGCAAAACCTAACATTTCAATAACCTTCCATGGAAAACTAGCTATTATTTTAGGGTTGAAACCAGGTGTCCCGATAGGAGATTCTATGCGACAAAAAACAAACCCTGGAAAAACTAATTTTGAAAAGGATATTGTAACATATGCAATGCATCAGGCAGACATACACGGTGGCTTCTATACTCTTTATATATACACAGATATTATCAGATACCAGTCAGTAGGTGATGCCTTCGTACCACTCCTGGAGTGCGTACAAATAACAGGGGATAACAATAACACAGTCAGTGTTCGATACGACAAACCCCACTACGCATCTGTCAACAAATCGGTCATCACAGATATTGGTATAGAAGTGAAGGACGATCAAAATCACCACATCCCTTTTTCTTACGGGAAAGTGTGCATTAAACTACACTTTAGGCCAGTAAAAAATTTTCATTAAAATGGTGTATTTCAACAATCACAATGTTGATCCCATGCGTTATGTGGCCTATTACCAGAATCAAGCGGGAAATGGACTTCCGGGGTATGCAGGAGGCGGAGTTATGTATGGCGCTGGTTTGGGTGGTCTTTTTAGGGGTCTCTTTAGAATGGCTATACCACTACTAAGACGAGGATTTAGCATAGCCAAGCCACATCTTAAATCAGCAGCGAAAAACATACTAAGTGACGTTGTTAGTAATACGTTGTCACGATCTTTTAATAACAATCACGATACTCAAGACGGATCCGGGTTAATGGTGATGGCACGCAGAAGCGTACCTAGGCCTCCGGGTGTGCGGAGGAGTGGCCAGAAGCAGAAGAAAACAAAACAGCCCCCCAAGAAAACATCAGTTGTAAAACGCAAGCGCAAGGAGACAGCTAAGAGCAGTGCTTCAAAAAGATCAAGGAGTTCTGTTAAAACAATATTTTAGATCATGGCGTTACTTCACAACATGTCAGAAGAGTGTTTAAAAACCGAACTGGATCTGTTTACTGTACCACTGACTCAAACCGCTATTGAAAAAAACACTTATATAGAAATACCACCATTATCAGCGATATCTGACACATCCCCTCTGGAATTTTTTATTGCGGGGAATGGAGAGGATTACGTGGATCTAAACAACACATTGTTGTTTATGCGTGTCAAAATCACTTATGCAGATGGAACGGATATTGCAGACGGAGATCCCGTGGGGCTTGTTAACTATCCGGGAGCCACAATTTTTTCACAAGTGGACGTATCACTTGGAGATCGACTCATTTCACAGAGTTCTAGCACATACCCATACCGCTGTATGATAGAGTGTCTTACTAATTATGGTAAAGACGCCCTTGAAACACTTTTCTCAGCGGGACTCTTTTACAAAGACAAGGCGGGGCATATGGATGTGTCGGACCCCGCCGGAGAAAATAGCGGTCTGACAAAGAGAGCAGCCTTCACCAACGCTAGTAACGTGGTCGAACTACTTGCGCCAGTTCACAGTGACATCTTCTTTCAAGATAAACTTTTACTCAATGGATTGGACCTTAAAATTAGAATGACAAGGGGTAAAGACGAGTTCTGTCTGATGAGGAGCAATGACAGAGCCTACAAACTGAACATCCAGACAGCGTCGCTATTTGTGAAAAAAGTGACAGTGTCACCAGCTGTGAGACTGGGTCATGCGCAAGCCCTACTCTCAACCACAGCCAAGTACCCCATCGACAGGGTGTGTTTGAAAAGCTTTTCATTACCAGCCGGCTCCCGGGTCTGTAATCAAGAGAACTTATTCTTAGGGCATTTACCAAAATCTCTGGTTCTAGCGATGGTTGATAATGATGCATTTGTCGGGGCATATAATAAAAACCCTTTTGCCTTTAAAAACTACGATTTAGAATTTTTAGCTATTTATCTGGATGGTCAACAATACCCCTCGAAGCCTCTACAGCCTGAATATGAAAATGGTTCTGCAGTGCGGGAGTTTTACCAGTTGGCGCTGGCTTCAGGAAAGCATCTTAAAAACCAGGCTCTGAGTATCGATAGGGAGGATTTTCTGCATGGCTATACACTCTACTCGTTCAATTTTACACCAGACGAGGAGTGCAGCCAGCATGTATCACTTATCAAAAGCGGCAATATAAGACTAGAAGCGCGCTTTAGACAACCATTACCACAGACTGTTAACATAATTGTTTACGCATTATTTGACAGCATAATTGAAGTGTCAAATCGACGACAGGTACTTGTTGATTACTATTAAGGCGTTAAAATGAACACAGTACAACTTACGGGTGTCATGGATAAGATTTCGTGCAATACTTATTTTCTTGGAGTACTACCATGTGACTATCTACCGAAAACCCCTTTAAGAACATTACCAGCAATGGTTTTAATCAATACAGATCCATCAGGACTCCCAGGCCAACATTGGTTGGCAATCTACATAAATGCTGATAGAGTAGGTTGTTTTTTCGATAGTTTTGGTAATAAACCAGATTACCAAGGCTTTCACCCTGTTATCAAAGACTTTTTAAATCACAATTCTAGTAAAGTACTACATTCCACTGTGCAAGTCCAAGATTTTTCATCAGACACGTGTGGTCAACACTGTGTGTTCTTTCTCTACCACATGTCAAAGGGGTTTGATTATGATTATGTGTTGAAATTGTATACCAATGATTTAATTAAAAATGATAAAATGGTGTCAACATTTGTGAAAAAACTAAAACATGTTCCATGTAATGACAATGTTTTCAAATGTATTCAGTGTGTGCAATTGGGTAAAAGTTTATCTTGAAAGAAGATGTCACTGTGAACTGGCGCAAGTAGTTCGACCACGTTACTAGCGTTGGTGAAGGCTGCTCTCTTTGTCAGACCGCTATTTTCTCCGGCGGGGTCCGACACATCCATATGCCCCGCCTTGTCTTTGTAAAAGAGTCCCGCTGAGAAAAGTGTTTCAAGGGCGTCTTTACCATAATTAGTAAGACACTCTATCATACAGCGGTATGGGTATGTGCTAGAACTCTGTGAAATGAGTCGATCTCCAAGTGATACGTCCACTTGTGAAAAAATTGTGGCTCCCGGATAGTTAACAAGCCCCACGGGATCTCCGTCTGCAATATCCGTTCCATCTGCATAAGTGATTTTGACACGCATAAACAACAATGTGTTGTTTAGATCCACGTAATCCTCTCCATTCCCCGCAATAAAAAATTCCAGAGGGGATGTGTCAGATATCGCTGATAATGGTGGTATTTCTATATAAGTGTTTTTTTCAATAGCGGTTTGAGTCAGTGGTACAGTAAACAGATCCAGTTCGGTTTTTAAACACTCTTCTGACATGTTGTGAAGTAACGCCATGATCTAAAATATTGTTTTAACAGAACTCCTTGATCTTTTTGAAGCACTGCTCTTAGCTGTCTCCTTGCGCTTGCGTTTTACAACTGATGTTTTCTTGGGGGGCTGTTTTGTTTTCTTCTGCTTCTGGCCACTCCTCCGCACACCCGGAGGCCTAGGTACGCTTCTGCGTGCCATCACCATTAACCCGGATCCGTCTTGAGTATCGTGATTGTTATTAAAAGATCGTGACAACGTATTACTAACAACGTCACTTAGTATGTTTTTCGCTGCTGATTTAAGATGTGGCTTGGCTATGCTAAATCCTCGTCTTAGTAGTGGTATAGCCATTCTAAAGAGACCCCTAAAAAGACCACCCAAACCAGCGCCATACATAACTCCGCCTCCTGCATACCCCGGAAGTCCATTTCCCGCTTGATTCTGGTAATAGGCCACATAACGCATGGGATCAACATTGTGATTGTTGAAATACACCATTTTAATGAAAATTTTTTACTGGCCTAAAGTGTAGTTTAATGCACACTTTCCCGTAAGAAAAAGGGATGTGGTGATTTTGATCGTCCTTCACTTCTATACCAATATCTGTGATGACCGATTTGTTGACAGATGCGTAGTGGGGTTTGTCGTATCGAACACTGACTGTGTTATTGTTATCCCCTGTTATTTGTACGCACTCCAGGAGTGGTACGAAGGCATCACCTACTGACTGGTATCTGATAATATCTGTGTATATATAAAGAGTATAGAAGCCACCGTGTATGTCTGCCTGATGCATTGCATATGTTACAATATCCATTTATCGGTATGCGTAGTCTCGATAATTCGGTCTTCTTCACATCTACACCACGGCGTATGTTGTTAGTGTTTTTTTCGTCGTCGACAGTGATGGGTTCGATGTTTATCTCAAAAACGGCATCTTTGCTGTTAAACGTGTACCAACTTCTAGGATATTCGATTTGAACAAGGCCCACCTCCCACTCTCCTTTTATATTTATAGGTGTAGCCATCCTTGTTCTATAATTAGAGATTGTATTATCAGGGTATACAGCCCGTGAAGCATTGCATGGTAGTGTGACATAAAAACCACCCTCTGCCATGTCTGTTTTTTTTATACAACTGCAGACAGTCTGTGTTTGTCCTTTGTTTTTATGGCACCTGTACGTCGACTAATTCTTTCTGATCGATCCATGACGCAAATTTTGCAGGCCATCCGAGCCACTGTACCAGTACTAATGTTTTGCGACCCTTCGTCTTCTTATCCAAAATCTTTTCAACTTTAAATGTCTTGTTTTTACTGACAAATATTTTTTGCAATTCTTCAGCATAAAAAACACCGTTGATAACATCCCCATCATAATCACTCAATCTGTAAACAGGGGGGTCTCGTGGAATACACGCTGATACAGTAAAATACTCTTGTGTGTAGTTTTCCTCATACCCTTTTGCAAACGGACCTCTGACTTTAGAAATTCGAACCACGTCACCGATCTTGTATTTAAATATGTGGTTAACATTGTAAGGTTTGGTATCTCCATACAAGTTATGTAGCACCACAGATTCGTTTTCTTTTCCCACATCAATCGGTCTCATCTTGATGCTTCTGTGATAGCTCACATTGTATCCTTGTGTAATGTCTTGAAGTATGTCGATGTAGCGTTTGGAGTTTATAGCTGTTAAATATCTCCACATTCTTCCTTTTAAGGTTCTATTAAACCGCTCGATAACACAAGCCTTTAATTCTGTGTCTGTTGCAAAATGGTTAATATTGTACTTTTTTGTCACGTTTTGAAAGTGTTTGTTAAAAAACTCCTTTCCTTTATCAGTTTGTAATTTCTGTGGCACACGACCCTCTTTCAGTATGGATTCAAAAGCTTTAGAGACCTCTGCACCACTCTTGTTTTTTAATGCACGCGTCCATGAGTACTTACTAAACAAATCGATGCATGTCAACAGAAAGTGATTGTTGTCGTTTACCTTGGCATATGCTGACATATCTACTAGATCGGCTTGGAACTGCATATCAACACCATAGACAAAAACCCGATTCCTTTTATATTTTAGTGGTGCACTTCTGTGTAGTGTATACGCATCCTCACCAGCGAGCCATTCTGAAACTTCTTTATCGGTTAAACGAACCCCCGTCTCTTTTAAAACACCTTCTTTTAAACGTTTTTTACCCCCTAAAGAACCAGGGTTAGAAGGTGTGTAATAAATCTTTTTCATTTCTTCTGACATATTGACACTTCAGGCTCCACAAAAGAATAACAAAGATGGTTTAAGTGGTTCGGGTTTTATTTCTTAAACATTAAAAGGATACAAAAGGTATCATACAGCATCAATGTAGTGTAGAAATTTTATACACATCACAATGTTTTTCTCAAGAATGTAATCAACCAGTGTTTCAACAATTTCACATACATTAGTCTGATTGTTTCTTGTCAACATGTCCACACATAGATCCGATACATATGTACACAAGCATAATATATCAGCTATTCTAATAAAGCTACCACATTCAGTCATCAGGTCTAAAACTTTTCTGATGGTTACACAAACAGTATCACCACCATTAACACATAATCACATCATATCAGACCATTCATTTGACACATTTCTTACAAGAGACATTTGTTTCTTAAGGTTTGTAAAACGTTTGGCATCAACACCACATCTGTTTACAGTAACCGATACATTGGCACATTCATTAATGTTGTTATACAACAAGGTGGTCATCTCACATCTAATACGTTGTTTAAGTAGACACTTAGCCAGTCCAGTTGCAAAACAAGTGTTTCCCATGCTGTTGTCACAAACAGTCAACTCGGACAATACCTTTCCAGCTGTCCACAGCGTCATAGACAATTTGTTCACTGCCGCTGTCCACAACTTTCTCTCTGACTTCGCGAAGCTTCTCAACAATGAAAACCTCGTCACGCAGTTCGTGTAAAATAGCATCCACTGACCCCTGAATCCTCTGGGGGTGTACCCTTAAACCACAACGACTCAATGCTTGAGCAACGATGTGCTTAAGGTCTGGTCTAACCAGGGGTGACTGGGGTGATCCACTTCACAACCCAAACAGATTTCTTTCAGCTTTTTGTTGATAACGTGTTCCAGAAGGACCACAACAGTTGCTTTTATGATTTTGAACCCGTCAGAACGAATACAACTGTCTGTGTCATCAATTCCGGCTAAGGCCGCAGCTCCAGCTATGGCACCGGTGTTGCCGTATGGAGTTGTAAGGAAGGTCAGGTTGTGATATCCTAGATCCATACAAAATTTATCCAACCAACTGTTGTCATAGGTTTGTGGGTGGGGTTCCAGCAGTGTGGCATTGTCATCAGGCATCGCTGGGGCAGTCTCAGGGGTGTTGCTGTAGCAGTAGACGGGTGTAGATCCGTGAGACATGGTGAATGAATGTTGCGAATGCACCGATCCGTACACGTTTTTAATGACTGTAATATGTGGGTGGGCTTAAGAGGCGGTCTTCGGGGTTGGTAACGCCCTTCTCAGGGTGAAACAATTGCATCTTTACAGAACTGTAACGATCATACATGTCACACCATCTAAACATCTTGTTTATGCTTGTAAATATATTGTCAAGCATACGAACATCTCTCCACTGAAACAGAAATTTCATGTCGTAGCACGTGTGATGCTCAGATTCTCTAATAGGCCAGACATGTACGTTGAGCTTTGTCTTGTCGTTACAGCAAAAAATATAAACACAGTCGTCTGGTAGCTTTTTACTGTGGTCACCGACCACCCGAAATCTTGTGTTAGGAGCTGATCCATCCCACTCAGCGACGTATAACGGATCATCACCACAGTCGTTCAAATCTCTCCAAACGTAGTTGAAAAACAGAAACCAGTCTTTGTCTTGAAAAATCAGACATGGAGTATGACATGTAAATTCGTCTCCAACATCAGCAGTGTAGAGTTTCACAATACGCAGCACCTTGTCAAACGCATATCTCAGCACACGTTTACCAGACAATGGGAAATCACTTTTCACATTAGCTATGTCTTCATGAAGAAACTTTGTCAAGCTAACATTTTGCTTTTTCCTTGGTGCAAAAGTTAGTTCCTCTCTCATTTCAACAGATCCTCTTGTTGGAGAAATACACATAACCTTTCTAGGGGTTTTAGGAGTTCCCGGAGCAGCCATTGTAACAGGAAAAGATGCAGAATGTCTTCTGTGTCTAACACAGCAACCCCTAACCTTATTTAATCCATGGTGTAGTTAGTGACGTAGGTGTGAAAAGACATGCCAGGAAAGACCCTATCATAAAACTTAATTGGCATATGGTGAGGTGTGAGTATTCACATGTCAATCAGGACGCAAATCTCACCAAGCTCGACACTGTAAATCAGAGACCCTGTTTTTGACACACAGATTCCCTGTCAATCATGAGTGACAAGGGGGTCATAAATCAATCAAATATTAACCCAAAAGTGACACATGGTATATGTTAATACTACTTACAGTGTCAATTTAATACACTTGTTATCAAGGCTGATTAATTGTAGTTAAAGGGATACTCCACTTTAAAATGAAAATTCTGTCATCATTTACTCACCCTCAAGTTGTTTCAAACCTGTATGAATTTATTTCTTCTGCTGAACACAAGGGAAGATATTTTGAAGAATGTCAGTAACCAAACAGTTAACTGGAACCATTGACTTTCATAGTATTTTTTTTTCCTACTATCACACGAAGAGTGCCATTTCAGTTTTTCTCCTCCAAAAATCAGCATGATTAAAATGTGATATTAAGTTACTACAACAGTTTAATAAACAATAATTTAATTACAACTACAAAATGTTGCAGAATAATGTAATATATGAATGAATAGCCTAAAGAACCTTTGTGCCAAAAGGGTTCTTTCTTGTCATTATAGAACCTTTTTAGCATAAAAGGTTCTTTGGAGTTGAGTAAAGAACCCTATGGTTCTATATAGAACCCCAATGAAACCCTTTTTTCTAAGAGTGTATAGGCTACACTGACTCCCATAGTTTACAATAATAGTTAAGAGATTTCTTTTCCTTGAGAAAATTTGCAATTTATTGTACCTAATATCCAAAATAATCAATATTGAATCAAATCGTAATCGAAATCGAATCGAACTGCTAGCTTGTGAATCGAAATCGAATTGAATTGTGAAATTTGTGTCAATACCCAGCCCTACAGTCGAAACCTAGAGGTTTTTCACACACTCTAAAAAATGATGTGTTGGATTTACTTAAAATATATATGCACCATTTTTGCATCATACTTTTTAAGTAATCCCAACTTGTAATAATTTTACTTAAAGTTAATAAGAAAACCTTTGTTATATGTACTTAAATATTTGAGTTCATGCAACATTCTTTACTTAAAAATATAAGTACGTATAACAAAGGTTTTCTTGTTAATTTTAAGTAAAATTATTCCAAGTTGGGATTACTTAAAAAGTGTGATGCAAAAATGGTGCATATACATTTTAAGTAAATCCAACACATATACATTTTAAGTAAATCCAACACATATACATTTTAAGTAAATCCAACACAGTGCATGTGAGATCAAAATAAATCTTAGTTGTGTTAACTTAACATTTAAGCTCATTTATAAATAAAAATAAGACAATTAAATGAATTAACATTTTTACTTAACATTTTTAACTTATTTTAGATCTTCAGCTATTGGTCTGCTTACTGCACTGCTTTCAATGTCTTAAAATAAATAAAACATGCAAATCACACACAATAAAGCATTTCACTTTATTTTTTTGCCACAGGCTGCAAAGCCTGAAACCACACATCATGAAATATACAACAACATATGGCAAATTGACAAAAGAAGTTCACTTACAACAGGTCACTTTTTCACCCTTTGCAACACTTAAAAGATTTTCTGTTGAGCCACCTTTCATGATGATCCTCAATGTGAGCTGTTCCAGTTCCTCTTCGTTCCCACGAGTATCCTTAAAAAAAACAAAAAAACCCCAGCAAATCTGCATTTACTTGCAACATCACCTGCTATTGTTCAGATTGTCGCGAAAAATACATTGCATTGAAAATACATTGTATTGAATCACAAAATTAGAAAGAAATGTATAGAATTTCTATAATGTAAGTATAATACATACTTGCTGAATAAAAGTATTCATTTTGTTTCTTTAAAAAAAAAAAAAAAAAAAAAATCTAACTGACCCTAAACTTTTAAATTGCATCTAAAAATATATTCAAATAGAAAACAGTTACTTTAAATTGTAAAAGAAATTCACAATATTACAGTTTTTGCTGTATTTTGGATCAAATAAATTAAGCCTTGCGAACAGATGGAACTTCTTTGATAAACATTAAAAAAATCTTACTGTGTGTGTGTGTGTGTGTGTGTGTGTGTGTGTATATCTATATAATTATTATTTTGTCTGTTGATCAAAAATCTATCTAAAAATAAAAAAATAATAATTAAATGTTACAAATTAGTCCATTATTAAATGCCTATAAATATAAAAAATGAGTCTATTCAATAATATTGATTAATATATATATATATATATATATATATAATATAAATAACTATAAGTTAATTAATGAAGACTTTTGTCCAGAGGTTTTGAACGAATCTCATTGAAAACATTTTAACAGTAACTACTGGAATAGCCTAACAATGTAGGCCTAATAGATCTACAATCTTTATTTGCATTTACTTATTTTGATAATAATTTCGAAGGTTTAATAGACAGTCGTCGTTGTCATTTAGGAATAATATTGTGCTTGAATCAAGATCGCCATTTTTTAATGATAAATAGTGCACACATATGGAGCTGTAGCCAATGTGTTTTCGAATTTAATATTTATACAGTACGTTAACGTTACCAAAAGTAACCCGCGCAAGGCCACAGGCCGCCCCCATTTCCCGCTATCCATAGAGAATATGGGAATATGTAAACATGCAAAGAACAACTTATAGGCATATATAATAAATGACAACTACATTTACTTAAAAAATACTGAAGTATAAGCTACGTGACAACTCGTTAATGTAAAGTACGAATTTCTCCGTGCGGGAGAGCGAGCCTCCCAATAACACCGTCTGAATAGTCATCTTAATGCAATCTTAATGCATACGTGCCAATGCGATGCATGGTCATATCCCACGAAATAAACAATAAATACTCTGACTACTATAAACACTTATCCCTACATTCGATGGAAGCTCACTCGCTTAATAATTCAAATAAAATATAGCCTATAGCCTATGTTTTTGAATACTTGCACACAGTCACTCATTTCATAGGCTACATAAACTAATATGTCTACAAACGTTTTCATAAGTATTCGTAAGTAACACGTTTCTTGTTGAAAATTCATAGCAATTCTGAAATTCAGTTTAAAAGTTAATTTCTTGACCAAAAATGCAATAAACGAGTGTAGCCTACCTTAAGTGAAAACAGTTAAGCTTACCTCTTTTCAGTGTCTTCATCACGTTGCGTTTCAGAAAATCTTCACCCACTAACACAATGAACAATAAACAAGTGTTTAGCCTATTAATGTTAAAACGTCAAAATCTAATATTTTACTAAGTTTATAGAAAGTTAAGCTTACCTTTTCACCATCTTCATGTGCTTCACAAAATGACTCCAATTTTTTTGGCTGGAAAGGCATCACGGGAAATTGCATATCACGTGGCTCGTATAGTTACTTAAACTGTTATGCTAGATTTACTTAATTTTGACGCAATTGTTATAGTAGTTGATTTGACTTGTGTTTTTTCATTTTATTTATGCATACATTTAAGTTCACCTGGTAACTTATATTTTTGTGTTACACACACATATGTTAAGTAGAGGTTGAAAAGTTATGAATACTACGTTTTTTGTGTTTAATCTAATTACTTTTATAAGTAATGGTTGTTCAGCCAACGAAGCGTTTTTTAGAGTGCAAGGTGAAGTGTGAATCTAACAAGTTGCACTATTTTAAGCTGACAGGAGTTGTATTTCAGCAACCTAAGCATCTTCTCTAACTTCCCTTATTTGCCATATAAATATAATATTCAGCCATAATAGCAGGCAGTTGTCTATACTGATAATTGAAAACTGTGATACAGAGATGACAAAAAAATCACTTGTTTTTCTCTTGGGGTCCCTGCTGCTCTGTTCAGGTGAGATTTCCTCTTGTATTCTGTAAAATCTTTACCAACTGAAAATCCAGAAATCTGAATATAAAAGCAAAATGAATGAGGCTCATTCTTTAGTCATGTTCTAAATGGCTATTTTACTAATTATGTGCAACTTTCAAATGAGATTTGTTTGTCACAGATTATTACATTCTTTCATTTGACGTCATAAATGGTTTTAAATGAGGTATTTTTGGTATTATTTCACTAATGTCATTTTTCATTAACCGTTTTCATGAACATTTCATATTTAGACAGAAAATTACAAATGATGTCTTGGCAATTTAGAAATAACTCTATACAGCAAGTGGGCCAATAATAAGCTGTATTGTTCCCGAATCCCTAATATAAAAGTAATCCCTTTCCCCTTTTTTGTTCCAAAGTTTTACCACAGTATTTTGTGATGTTCAGTCATTTCAGATGTTCAGATGGGGTTGTCTCAGCAGCACTTTGACCATCTGAATCCTGTGAGGGAGATGGAGTTCGGTTATCATGACAAAAAGGCAACAGAGAACAAACCAGTAAATAAAACATGTTCACTTATTCAAAGAAAAAAAACACTTATTTCTTTTCATTAGCAATATTCTAATTGTATCTCTTTCTCTTCCTCAGCTAATTCTTTGCGATTCTTGTAAGAGTATTGTTAGGAGAATACTAGCATATATTGGGAAACATGCTTCTAAGGTTTGTAAAACATATTTGTACTGGTTACAAACATACTTTAACTTCATTGTTTTCCCTTGTTCTTGAATTTTTCTTGTCTTTTGTTTTGCAGGATGAGGTTGATCGGCAGCTCGATTCAATTTGTAAAAAAATAAAAATACCTGGTTGTACAACCTTTGTGCGGAAATATAAAATGAAACTGATCAACGCGCTGATCTCTGGAGGCAATGAACGAGCAATCTGTATCAAATTATCTTTGTGCAAACCGGTGTACATGCAAACTATGTGAATTCTTCAAGCTTAGATTTGAACACGTGTTATTATTTCTAACACGATTGAACATTTAAAAGTTTAGTTCTGCTGCAAAAACACTTTATGGCAATAAAGTTATATGTTTCCTTGGGATAACCAAGATTGTCTACAGGGGATTTTTGCAGCAAATATCAAACCATTTATTTTATAACAGATTAAGAACGCTCCCAGATTATTCTGCCTATAGGGTGTTGGATAGGCTACTTTTCCTTGCAGGATTAACATTTAAATGCTTTTGAAAACTATGTCCCCAACACTTGCGGCCAAAGTGTGTCTGAAGCATGCCTGAATAAAATAACAAAAAAGGGTAATGAAACTAGACAGCTGTCTATAAACTCTTGACTTTTGAGTAATAAGGTGAAGTAATCAAGAAATCCAGATTTGCTTTTACCTGTTTTGCTAAATTATACATATGTTTCCATGTATACATCATCATATGTATAAATATGATAACAAATTGTAGAAAAATGATATAATGATGATATAACCCTAACCCTGATATAAAGATCCTCCAGCCATGATTAAAGCATATTCAAAGACATTGTCTGGAGTCTGTCTAATTATTGCTGTGCAGCAGGCTAGGCATATCACAGGCATATCACAGGCATATCATAGGCATATCACACTGTTAAAAATAAAGGTTCTAAAAAAATAAAATAAAATAAAATTATTTTGCAGCAATGCCACAGAAGAACCATTTTTTTCTTAGTGTGCAAACCATTTTTAAAATCTAAAGAACCTTTTTCCAATTTAAAGAACCTTTTGTGGAATGGAAATGTTCCATGGATGTTAAAGGGATAGTTCGCCCAAAAAGAAAAATTCTGTCATCAATTTCTCACCCTCTTGTTCCAAACCTGTAAGACTTTTGTTCATCATAAGAACACAAATGAAGATGTTTTTAATGAAAAACGAGAGCTTTCTGTCCCTATAGACAGCTATACGCAACTACTATGAACTACCACTTTGACGCTTCAAAAAAGTTCATAAAGAGATCTTAAAACTAATTTATATCAATCGAGCGGTTTGTCCAAATTTTCTGAAGAGATATTATCACTTTATATGATGAACAGATTGAATTTAGGCTTTTTATTCACATATACGATCTCTTACTAAACTTTTTGAAGCATCAAAGTGGTACAGTAGTTGCATGAGGGTGAGTAAATGATGATAGAATTTTTTGGGGGAACAATCCCTTTAAAGGTTCTTCATGGAACCATCGATGCCAATAAAGAACCTTTATTTTCAAGAGTGTACTTCTATAAGTGATAGTGGAGCACTAGAGATCTTATTCCCAAGTGATAGTGTTTAAAAAGGACGAAACGTCGTCCAACTCGAACAGGTATTACTATAGGTGGTTGTCCTGTATGCTCAATTAACAAGCTACAATTAGTCCAAAATGCAGCTGCTAGAGTTCTTACCAGGTCAAGAAAATATGATCATATAACACCAATTTTATCATTTTTACACTGGTTACTGGTTCCATGTTGATTACAAATATGCTACTGACTATATAAGGCCATAAACTGTTTAGCTCCTGTGTATTTAACCAAACTTCTATCATCCTACAATCCATCACACTTGGAACCAACAGCTTGGGATAGCCATCCCGAAGTAACTAGAGAGTACATGTCAGCTCCAGTTTGGAGTTCTGTGAAAATGGTGAATTGTTTCATGAATTGTGTATTAGCAATCCAAAAAAAACTGTACTTGCTTCTGCTGCATTTTCTCATGTGTTATTCGCTTGCTAAAAGAAAAACAGTAGATATAGTGCCTCTCAAACAAAGCAACAAAAGATAAAGCAACCGTTTAGCACTGTGGTGTTGTGGTATTTTTTACATTTCTGTCAGCTTCTTTACAGGACACGAGTAAACAGTTTTAACTCTTCAGAAGAAAAAAACTGCTAACAGTTTCGGACAAAAATAAAATAATAATAAAAAAATATAAAAATGATAATAAATAATAATAATAAACATTGACTTCCTACTTTAAGTGCATGTTGTCTCATGTTCTTTTTATTTTCTGTGTGATATTAATACTGTTGCACATGCAAGAATGTTCATCCTAATCATATTGCAGTGACTCCAATGACATGATTTTAGAAATTAGACAGCAGTGTATTTAGTTGTAACAATGTCACATTTTTAGTTCTTTGACACTGGTCTGTTGTGTCTCTGCACAGTGTGTGTGTGTGTGAGAGAGAGAGAGAGAGAGAGAGAGAGAGAGAGAGAGAGAGAGAGAGAGAGAGAGAGAGAGAGAGGCTGGTGAGAGAGCCTAATAAGTAAGCAAAAAGGAAAGAGAGGGAATCAGTTGCTGAATCTGATACGATGTTGTCAATAGTTTATTTTGTTTTTCTGATCTCTTGCTCAGGTAAGATACATCATTTGTGATATTCCTGACAATACTGATTTGATTTGATTTATTTACTATGGTTTCTTTTAATGGAAAGCCCTAGCAGAGAGTGAAAATGAAGCTCTTTCAGTTTGGTGGGAGCCAGAGATGCCTTCACATTCTGAAAACATACAGAGTTTGACGGACGGCTATGGAAATAACTTATCAGTACGTACAACACTTTGTCATTTATACTCGTACATTACTACGGCCACTTTGCATAAGACTCACTCGTTCATGTCACTGATTTTTATTATTCTGATTTTTTTACCTCATTCCCCATTCCTCGCATGCAGAGAAAGCGGCCGAACATCATCTTCTGTTGCGTATGCCAAGAGGCTATAAAACGAGCTAAGACAGCAGTTTATCAAAATATTACAAAGGTAATGTTCAGTTGTCTCAGAACTATTTTTTTCTAATGGCTCTAATGGCAGTTTAACATATATAATCAATACATATAATGATGGGACAGAATAGCAATTCGCAAACTTTACAATAATGGAGAAAAAGCTCAAATTTAACTTCTTATTCTGGAGTAAAGTATAGGCTATTTGTGATTATCCAATTTAATCAAATGAGTATTATATGAATAGTGAGAAGTAACTTCAATGTGAATTTATTTATTGGACAGCTTGTCACACAAGGACATTTAATTAATAATGAAAAGGAAAATAAGCTTTTTAGCAAACAGTTGTGTCTGTTTTATGTTTAATCATAAAGTTCTGTTTTGTACATTTTTTCCCTGTTATTTTACAGAAGATAAGCAAAGTCTGTAACAAATTCATAGCGGGTTTTCAAAAGATCTGCTTGCAGCGTGCAGGGAGATATCGGGACATCATACTGCGCAAACTCTTCCCTGGTGGGAGTGCAAGGAACACATGTTTGAAGATAAAGTTATGCTAGTAACAACTGTGACAATGGCTGTAGAAGGGATACATTTACATTGACTGTTACTACCTAACTTCATTGTAATCTGTTTTAAAAATGATCAAAGCTGTTTTTCATTATTTGAGAGAAAATTGTTAGTTGAATATCAGTCCACTGCCATGTGTATTTTTTTTTGTCATCAACTTGAATGTTTGCCAGCTATAGGGTCTTCTGTTTTCCTTTATGCTTTTCAGAAAATCCATAAAAAATGCGCCCCTATATGGATTGCCCCTGTGCGTTCCTTCTGCTATTCTGTAGCCAATGGATACAAAAATTCCATAATGAGGACCTTTTTTCCTGGACGTACTCCTATAGCCACCTGCAGAGTGATGAGGTTATGTGATTACAGAGACGATAAGATCAACAAATGCAATTAAAAGTTATGTTTAATCCCTTTAAAATATAATCTAATAGATGGATGTTTATTGTACTGAAGATGCTTTTTTTTGCGGATCCTGTGGTGTAAGATTGTGTTATGTTTTACATAAATTACACATTAAAAATCGAATAATTTTCATGTGACTTTCTGCTTCTGGTTATTTTCTGTTGATAGTAATAATAATAAAAAAATCTCATTAAAGTTGTTTCCTCTCCCCTTAGCAAAGACACACCAAGCAGTAATACCAATAATACCAATAATTCACATCACAATTAATGTAATGTAATGTAATGTAATCAATGTAAAATAAGCAATTCTGTGAAATAAATATTTTTTTTCAAAAGGTGCTTTAGACTTAAAACTTTTTGTTTGCTCCATTAGTCAAACAGTTACAATCGGGTAACTGGACATTGGAGTTTATGATGCTTTATCAACCCTAGAGAGTTTTTTAGGTGCTGTATAATAATTTTAAATGTAGTCAATTTAGTATAGTAGAACATTATGACATAATTTATTATTATGTTAGGCAGGATTTGATAACACTGATAATTTCCATTCAATGAAAGTTAATGTAACCACAGGGCTGTCAAGCCTCAAAAATAACAAATAAAGTGAATAAACTTTGAACACTGTTGAAGGTTAATTAGCATTGATCTATCAGGACGGTTCTAGACCCATGAGGTTTAACACAGAAATTGACTTGTAAACTTAATTCAATAAGAGATCAGCAACGAGTAGCAACTGAATACTTTTGTTAAATCATTAGAACAAATGAACGGTTGGTCCAGGGTTAGAGGAGGGTTCAACTTACTTTGCTTAACACTTACGTTTAGCAGCTTTGTCTGCGTGCTCATATCAGCAAAACCAAGAAGAAAAAAAAAAAAACAAGGTTAGAGTGCTCTTATAGAACAATGCATCTAGCCTGTATCGTTGGATCCTTCGTGATTCTCTTTGGTAAGAAATAATGTTTTAGTACTGCTTTGACTCATTTGTTTGATTACCTTGCAATGTTAAACCAGAATCGCATTTTGTCAGAATGTTACGATTATAATGTAGTTATATATATTATATTATATGTTATATATATATTATATATATATGAAGTTATATTTTGTGCAGCTGCTGCTGAAAGTTCTCCATATGAGGCCAGTCGTGAGACGGTACAGACAATCACCTTCTATGACAACAAGGAAGATCTGTGTAATGCCAAGGTAATGAAATGGATATATAAGAATGTTATCCTTTCTCACGCTTAAATTAAAGTAAAAAATAAAATAAAAATATTTACAAAATAATCCTGTGGTGAAGTTCAGACGACATTAATGTGGAGTATACATTCTATCAAGGATTTTCTAGATAACCATCTCTTATTATTTCTCTTCCTAGAAGTCCATAAAATGTTGTATATGTTTGAAAATGATAAAGACATATATGCCCATTATAATCCCTCGAATTTACAAGGTAAATATTACTTTTATTCCTGAATATGTTTTTCAATTTTTGTTTGTTTGTTGAAAACACACTATTTTGTGAATTTAAACTCATATATTCATTTAAAAAGGAAGATAAAATAATGTTTATAAATGTGATTTGCTAAGCCCTCATGGGAAATTTCTTGGTATTATTATATTATGGCTACAGCTCTGTTATTTATATGTTCACAGAAAATGTGAAGAAATGTATTTCTGTGTCTTACATTGTGATGTAACTTTTTATTAAAACCATCTTATTTTTTGTTTTCTCTCTCAGATTCTGCGTTTTGTATGCAATGCCAACAAATTTCTCAAAATTAAATGTATGACAATTGCCCAAAAGTTGAAAAATAAGGTCTTAAAAGTATATCTAAATCCTATAAAGTCCTGTATTAAGTACAAAATGTGCAAAGTAAAGGACTGAATAAACCTAAACTAACAAGTCAATCAAATATCAGCATTTTAGAGAAGATTGTTTCCTTTGTTTTGTCAAAAGCATGAGGTAATAAATGTTTTAAATGCAAAAGCAGTGTGAGTTGATGATTCATTTGTTTTTTAAATATAATCTAAAATGCAAAAAAAGGAAGCACATAAATTCACATCTGAAACACAAAAGTAATAACCTAATAATACTGATGGTTATTTAGCTATTTACACTATTTGATTTATAGCGTAATCTAGCATTTAATCTGCACATCTGCTTTGATGAAGTATGTATTACTGATGGTTAGGTGGTGAACTGAACAGACATGCAGTGTTAGAAAATGCTGACAGGAGCTCCATTAAAACTTGACACTTTGGTCCACTGTGGTTTTGGTGCCCTGAACATCAGCACTTCAAAAGACTTGCGTAGACATTTATTATCTTTAACGTTATACACATAACTGTGAGAAAAGAGGAGTACAGACAAACACAGAAGAGATAGTGTCAGAAGTGATAACTGAAAATCACCCAGACGTGTGGAAGCCAAGCAGCTCTTTTCTAAGGAGAGGATTTGAAGAATCATGTCACCTGTTATTCATTTGGGACTGCTTATCATGTGCTCAGGTGAGACTGAAGGACTATATGAATTTAACTTCAAACTTGTGGCTCTTTTCATTATCTCACATTTGCATTTACTTAATTTTTACAATCATATTCATTAAATCCTGCACATAAATGTTGTTGTGGCTCAGTTCTTGTTGAGTGTAGCAGCACTACTAACAAAGCACATTGGAAGAGCATGCTGGAGAGTAATGAACTGAACTTTCCTGAAGAAGACAAAAACAGTCGTGAATTAAACATAGAGGTAAACTGACGCACTATGTAATGCAATACAATAAAACAGATATAAAGTTACTAATGTTCACATTTTTTTCCTTGAAGTCTGATATGAACGTCATTACGTGCTGGGTTTGCAAGAAGTCAATTCATGAGATCAAGGGGATAATTCTGCATGAGATTAAAAAGGTAAACTAATACTTCGACCTAAATTGATTACAGATATTTTTGCTTAAATGCCTGCCCAAGCTTTAATTAAATGTGTTTTTGTTTTAGGAAATAAAGGCTGTGTGCAAAGCAATGAAAGTCCTCGAACACATCTGCAAGAAATATGCACATAAATACAAATTCCTGATATTTCACCTACTGTTTCCTGGTAATAGCGAACAAACCTGTCAGCATTTGAGTATGTGTAAATAAATGTTATTGCTCCGATATGGTAACACTTTATAATAACTTTCATTAATATATCATTAACAAGCATAATGCTTAACAGATCATTAGTTAATATATATTCACATAGCTAGAAATCTGTGCTTGTTAATGTTTACACATTTTTTAATGAACTTATTAAACATTACATGTTGAGTGATCCAGATGTTCAACAGAAAATTGAACAATATAAGAATGACTCGTCCCATTTTAAATTAGGTGTCTTATGTACTTACGTCAATAAATAAATAAATTGTTAGGTAGTACTTGTTGTGTTCATGTTCTAAAATGTATTTGTTTTCTCCTATTGATGTAAGATTCGAGGAATATCCTGTTTAAGGATATAGTACCATCTGTTAAGGCAATAAAACATGTTTTGCACCTAAATTACAATTGCATGGTGTTATTATGTCTTTCACAATCATTTGGCTAAACTTAACTAACCGCCTTTTACACAAACATTGTTACAGTAGCTAAAAGTTCAATGCACATAAAGTTACTAAATGATTAATAGTAAATATTTATAAACATTTACAAATGATGAATAGTTTCAACTTTAGATTGGGTACTGCAAAAACATGAAAAATTAATGAATACATGATTTGTAAAAAAATAATAATTAAAAATACACAACAAATGACGACCAAATGTATGGCCTTTACAGACTGTGGTTATGTTATCAGGGTTCCCACACCTTGGTTAACTTCAAATTCAAGGACCTTTCAAGGACTTTCCAGGTCCAATACCCTCAAATACCATGTGGGGACACATTTGTTGTGTCCAACAACAAACATTGAGATACCATCTAGTTTCGTTGTCATGTTCTGATTGGTTGCTCTGGTCATGTGTCCTGTGTTCTTATTGGTTCATGGTTTGATTGTTCACAGGTGTACCTTGTTTAGTGATTAGTCCTTGTGTATAAATAGCCCTCATGTTACCATTGTATCTTGTCTAGCTTTCTTCCCTGTTACTGCTGTTGGTAAGAGTCCAGTCCAGTCCAGTCCAGTCCAGTCCAGTTCAGTTCAGTCCATGTTTGTTTTGTTCACATATTTTGTTTAATACACTCCACATGGGTTCAGCAACTCGCCTTCAGTGACACATTGTAACCATCTGTTAAAATCATTTGTAGATTTAAAAAAAAAGTGCATGATCATATTATGAATGGAAAGTTTAATGACATTTGAAAGCATTTCAGTTTACATTAAATTGTGATCTGTTAATATGTAAAGTTTAAGTTAATTAGTAGCCTACACATCAACAAGAGCATTATGACATATTTCTAGTTATGTGAATATATACTAACTGATCTGTTAAGCATTATAAAATGTATAATTATTTATTAAAGTTATGATAGTGGTACAAAATAAATTCTATACAAATATTTTTAAATGCTGCTTGAGACTTTAAACTTGATCTTTTTTGTTTCCTCACCGTTCTTAGTCAAACAGTTGCTCTCAGGTAACTGGACATTGGAGTCTGTAATGCTTTATCAACCCTAGAGAGTTTTTCAGCTGCTGTTTAGAATAGTTTAAAATGTAGTCAATTTAGTAGAAAATTCTGACATTTACAATTTAATGAATGTAAATGGTGACCAGAGGGCTGTCAAGCTTTAAAAAAAAAAGAAAGAAAGAAAAATAGTAAATAGAACTTTTGGGCGTATATGTAAAACACACTTTGAACACTGTTGAAGTTTCTGACCTTGGGTAATTAGCATTGATCTATCAGGACGGTTCTAGACCCATGAGGTTTAACACAGAAATTGACTTGTAAACTTAATTCAATAAGAGATCAGCAACGAGTAGCAACTGAATACTTTTGTTAAATCATTAGAACAAATGAACGGTTGGTCCAGGGTTAGAGGAGGGTTCAACTTACTTTGCTTAACACTTACGTTTAGCAGCTTTGTCTGCGTGCTCATATCAGCAAAACCAAGAAGAAAAAAAAAAAACGGGGTTAGAGTGCTCTTATAGAACAATGCATCTAGCCTGTATCGTTGGATCCTTCGTGATTCTCTTAGGTAAGAAATAATGTTTTAGTACTGCTTTGACTCATTTATTGGATCTGATTAAATTGAGTGGAATGTTAAACCAGAATCGCATTTTGTAAGATTATAATGTAGTTATATTATATACATTTATGACGTTGTATTTTGTGCAGCTGCTGCTGAAAGTTCTCCATATGAGGCCAGTCGTGAGACAGTGACAAACACCTTCTATGACAACAAGGAAGATCTGTGTAATGCCAAGGTAATGAAATGGATATATAAGAATGTTGTCATCTCTCACGCTTAAATTAAAGTAAAAAATATGTACAAAATAATCCTGTGGTGAAGTTCAGAGGACATTAGTGTGGAGTATACATTCTATCAAGGATTTTCTTTAACCATCCCTTATTATTTCTCTTCCTAGAAGTCCATAAAATGTTGTATATGTTTGAAAATGATAAAGACATATATACCCATTATAAACGCTGCAATTGACAAGGTAAATATTACTTTTATTCCTGAATCTGTTTTTCAATTTTTGTTTGTTTGTTGAAAACACAATGATTAAACTCATATATTCATTTAAAAAGGAAGATAAAATAATTTTTATAAATGTGATTTGCTAAGCCCTCCAGAGGGTTGTTCCATAAAACAAGATTAGAATACAAGCCAGGCTTATTTTTGTTAGTCAGACTTATTGTCGGTGGATTCTGTTTCATAAAGCAAACTTAAAATAGTTCAAACTCAGTTACCCTGGCAACTTATGCTGGGAAACTAGCCTGGTCCAGGGCAGGCTAACTGTCAGGCTAAGCCTCAGTTGTTACACAGATCCTCACTGACCAATAGGAACACAATGATATTACCACTGACACTCTCTCATACCATTATTGGACTTTATTAACCACTATTAGTCCAAAAATAAATACACAGTATACAGAAAATCAACTTAAATAAGGCTGCAATGATAAATTAGACAATATAGACCTATATATATATATATATATATATATATATATATATATATATATATATATATACTGTATATATATATATAGATATAGATATATAGATAGATAGGCCTAAATACAATATATATATATATATATATATATATATAGGTTTTCTTTTTTTACTGGCTGAATGTTTTGTGCCCAAGATTTAATTAGATTGTTTTAAAGATTTATGAATACATTTCTCTCTGGTTTTGTTTGGCAGCTGTAGTACATGTTTATGATTAGAAGAACATTAGAACACAATCTAAAAAAAAGCTTTGTAAAGCAGAAGTTAAAAATCAAAAAATGAAAAATAAATTATTACAAAAGCACAGTATAAATTTTAACTGGTAAGATGAATCTGAGCTTAGTAATTGACAGTATATTAGCCTACATTTGCTTTACCCCATTACAATAGTCCCTTTACAGTTATTGATATATATATATATTTATTATGTACTTTATTATGTCTTTCAATTCAAACACATTTAACACAATTATACAAATTGACAGTTCCTTTAAAGACATCATATTTTCCCCCAATAAATATTTCTTATTTTTCCTTCTCCTTTTTTCTTTTGTGATAATACCCACCAACACATAGCCTAAAAAACACATGATTAGAACAATAACCAAAAAGTACATAGTTAGACACTTTTACATATGATTTAAGGGGGAAAGGACAAAAAACAATAAATAAATAATAAAAAATTTAACATTCACATATTTATATCAAACTCTTATAATGACACATGATTCCTAATAGTTATTCAAGTAATATTATTTGAATATCAAATATTCAATATTAAATAAGTAAATAAATAAAATAACAAAAAACTAGAAATAAAAGGGAGGGAGGGTTATATAAAAATGTAGTTAATGTAGGCTAATATATATTCCTTTATTTTATGGAATATTCTTTGATTTTAGAGTTGCACATATCTTTTCAAAATGTATACATTTGTTCTTAATGTCATGTTATCCTCTCCATTATGTACTTTAGAAACTAAATCTACTCATTTAAAACTGGGGATTCTTGCTTTCTCCAAAAAATTATTGCATTAAAAGCTGTAATTCTCAGCATTCTAAATAAGTATACATCATCTTTATTAAGTAGCATAGGTCCTATACCCAAAACTATATTTTGTATCTTTATATATTTAGTTATAGCACAAAATATACGCTGTTTGATGGTGGATCGATTTGATCCACGATCGACCTCTAGGGCTGCTTAAGAAACGCGTGCACACGCAATTATCTAGACTAGATAAACCTGGATCAAATTAGTGAGATTGCGTGAACTTCAATTACCTTTTATGGAACCACTTTAGCCCCAACTTATTTGTTAGGCTCATTCAAGTCCGGTTTTGGAGTTTAATCCCCGCTTTTAAGCGTCTTTTATGGAACAACCCTCTGGGATATTTCTTGGTATTATTAGCCATATTATAGCTACAGATCTATTATTTACTTTATGAAACTATTCACAGAAAATGTGAAAATGTATTTGTGTGTCTTACACTGACGTAAGTTTACTTTTTATTAAAATCTTATTTTTTGTTTTCCATCTTAGAAAATAGATTCTGTATGCAGTCCCAAGCTATATTTCTGGAAAGTATGTAGAGGACTTGGCAGAACAGGGAAAAATATTGTCATCAAAGGATATTTCCCAGGAAGTCCTCGAATGTCCTGCATTAAGTACAAAATGTGCAAATTAAAGGATTGATTTATCCTTAACAAGTCAATCAAAACATCAGCTGTTTAGAGAAGATTGTTTCCTTTGTTTTGTCAAAAGCATTAATAAATGTTTTAAATGCAAAAGCAGTTTGAGTTGATTCATTTGTTTTTTTAAATACAGGAAGCACATAAATTCACATCTGAAACACAAAAGTAATAATATAAAAATGCTGTAGTGAAAGTAAAAAAAAAAGTAAAATAGTGTAAATATTTAGCTTTACACTATTTGACTTATAGCGTAATCTAGCATTTAATCTGCACATCTGCTTTGATGAAGTATGTATTACTGATGGTTAGGTGGTGAACTGAACAGACATGCAGTGTTAGAAAATGCTGACAGGAGCTCCATTAAAACTTGACACTTTGGTCCACTGTGGTTTTGGTGCCCTGAACATCAGCACTTCAAAAGACTTGCGTAGACATTTATTATCTTTAACGTTATACACATAACTGTGAGAAAAGAGGAGTACAGACAAACACAGAAGAGATAGTGTCAGAAGTGATAACTGAAAATCACCCAGACGTGTGGAAGCCAAGCAGCTCTTTTCTAAGGAGAGGATTTGAAGAATCATGTCACCTGTTATTCATTTGGGACTGCTTATCATGTGCTCAGGTGAGACTGAAGGACTATATGAATTTAACTTCAAACTTGTGGCTCTTTTCATTATCTCACATTTGCATTTACTTAATTTTTACAATCATATTCATTAAATCCTGCACATAAATGTTGTTGTGGCTCAGTTCTTGTTGAGTGTAGCAGCACTACTAACAAAGCACATTGGAAGAGCATGCTGGAGAGTAATGAACTGAACTTTCCTGAAGAAGACAAAAACAGTCGTGAATTAAACATAGAGGTAAACTGACGCACTATGTAATGCAATACAATAAAACAGATATAAAGTTACTAATGTTCACATTTTTTTCCTTGAAGTCTGATATGAACGTCATTACGTGCTGGGTTTGCAAGAAGTTAATTCATGAGATCAAGGGGATAATTCTGCATGAGATTAAAAAGGTAAACTAATACTTTCTTCTACCTAAATTGATTACAGATATTTTGCTTAAATGCCTGCCCAAGCTTTAATTAAATGTGTTTTTGTTTTAGGAAATAAAGGCTGTGTGCAAAGCAATGAAAGTCCTCGAACACATCTGCAAGAAATATGCAAATAAATACCAATTCCTGATATTTCACCTACTGTTTCCTGGTAATAGCGAACAAACCTGTCAGCATTTGAGTATGTGTAAATAAATGTTATTGATCTGACTTAATGAACATGGTAATTTTGAAATATCTGAATAAATCAGCCTGTGGTCTGTTTGAGTTATTGGATGTGTGCTCTAATTTCCTGAGCATGTTCTACAAAAATACAGGAAATGTCTAGGCTAATCTTCTAAAATATTTTGTGCATTATTCATAAACCATCATAAGCTAAATCTAATAGCAAATATGCAATAAATTTGTTTACTGGATCATTTAGGCTACTGCTTTTCATTTGTATATTTTGTTAATCACTTGAATTAGATCTTTGTTGTATTTAGTCAGTTGAGTTATCAAACTATTTCAAAAACAATTTTATAAATATATGTGCAAGTTTTTTTAAATGCAAATAAAGCCTTTCCAAAATATTCCCAACTTGATCTTTTATATATCCATGTAAGTGTTCTGATCTCTGATTGAAGAATATTTGACCATGTGACTGCTGACATGATTCCCGCGCTGCCCAAGGAAGAGCAGGTGCACGTGCGCGCTCGCGCTAATAGCGTGTCTTCCATTTTGAAATATTTATTAAATGTTTATTTTGTTTTAATTTACCTTTAGAAAAAATATTATTAATGCTAAACACAACAGCAAAAATTAAATCTTACCTATTCCAGTAGTCTATCTAAACACATACCTGAGAGCGCGTACGTGGCACCATGCGCGTGCCATTACTGAGCCGCGGTTTTTTAAACTGAGGTAAATCTGGTTAACAATTGAAAACTCGTTTATATAAAATACATCATATAAACATTTGTATTTATATTTTAGTCCGATCGGAATGGTGAGAAGTCATTTTTCTTATCTTTCTTTAGGTGATAACGTTAGATTTCAAGACGCCAATTTAAATTGTAGGCTATATTTAGCAAAAGTCTGTGATTAACTTATAAACAAACAGGAATTCAATAAATAACGAAATACGCTTGCAAGCCATACTAAAATAAATATCCAATAATCATATAATGATACTATTTACACAGTGGCAGTTCTGTAATATCGGCTGATTTAATCATTGAAACATGATTAAACTGAGCCGACCATGGGCCGAAACCGCCCCATCTGGACCTACTCACAGTCTGCAGATCCGGCGAGGCCCGCGGAGAACGAGGCCGACCCCAGCGGGTCGGAACCAGCCGGACTCTTCATCTCAGCAGCCTCGCAGGAAGACGACCGGCCCGACCCTGCTGATCCAGAGGCAGGAGATGGCCGCCTTCTTCAGACTGTTCGGTGGGTTCAGGAATCCTTCTGAACAAAATTAAACCTCTGTGTCACACTGACACTGGTCACTTTTACGTCAGGTTTATTACTAGTTTAAATCAAAACTTTAAATCAAGATCTAACGTTATATATATAATTACGTAGAATAATAACGCTTTGATTTGCTGTCTGCTCAGATGATGATCTAATACAGGACTTTCTGTGGATGGACTGCTGCTGCAAACTTACGGACAAGGTAGCAAGACGTATTTTGGTGTATTTATTAATATTGAGTGGTTTATAGATTGTTCTCGTTGTTGAATTTAGAAAATTGTATATATTCAGCTGTCTCTAAACCCAGTTGTGTATGTCTTTATCTATTATAGTATTTGTTGGCTATGGCATTTGTGTACTTCAGGAGGGCTCGTTTCAGTATCACTGAACACAACAGAATGAACTTCTTTCTTGCCCTGTGAGTTGATCATTATGTGCATGTTCTGTACACTGTAAAAAATATCCTGTTAAATTTATCATAAAAAATAGCAGCTGTGGTTGTTAGAAATTCACTGTTAAAAATACTGTGACAGTGTTTTACAGGATGCATGTATATTTTACCTTTCACCATTTTATTTTATAGAATGTTAATATACCTATTTTGAACTACCCAAATCTGCATTTTACCTTAAAGTGTACTGATAACCACCATAATAACAACAATGGTTGTACAATTGAAAGCCACATGAAGAATCAGAGTTCATCATAAGTGTCCATAAAACATGGTCAAAACTCATTAGATGGTGCACAGGGTCAGACAAAACAGTCTTAAAATAATAATGCAAAAAACATTAACTAAATAACAGAAAATGTAGCATAGAAACACCCTAATACATTACAGATATCAAAAATTGGAGGAGACAAAACTATTTAAAAAATAATGTGATGTCATGCAGGGACTTCTGGGAATGCCTTTTACAGTTTTTAACTGTAAATTATTTGGTAATTAATTCTGCAATTCATATTTTTTACTTCCAGAAGCCAAACATTTTTACATATGTGGTTAACCATTTACAATTTTTCATGATAAATGGTAAGGTAACTTGCAGTTAACCAACTAACAGGTTTTTACTCTAGCATTTTTCTGTATTTACAGTATGTAGGGTTGTACTTGGGCTTGGCTGTGTTAAAGTTCTTCAATAGAACTGCAATATGTTATTATGAGCACAACAGAGAAGTCCTATTTATGGGTACAACCTTAATTCCTAGAGTCCGTGCGTTATATTTTTCATACTCTAGTTATCTGGCAAACACAATGGAAGAGGATGAGGAGGAGACCAAATATGAGATCTTCCCATGGGCTCTGGGAAAAAGCTGGAGGAAAAATTTCCCACGATTCCTAAAGCAAAGAGACCAACTGTGGGCACGCATAGAGTACCGAGCTGCTGTCAGCAGACGATGCTGCGAGGAGGTAAACATGCACTGTAAATCATTTTAGAAGTTTCTGGTTCTGAAAAATAGCTCTAAATCACTTTGTGCTTGATGCATGATTGCAGGTGATGGCTATTGTGCCATCTCATTTCATCTGGCAGCGTGAGCGTGCAGAGCATCACAGTGGTGCTCAGAGGTTGTACCAAAACTTTGAGGGGATCCACATTCCCCGCGGGCCTTCTGCTTCTCCAGAGCCTTGTTCTCTCTGTGCTAAGACCTTTGCTGTTCCTGTGCCTCGTCCATCCTCTACTGTGGCTCGTTCTTCATCTGGACCCCCGAAGACCAAATCTTCACAAAGGCCCAGTAAGATGACCAAAGCTCAGCACACCTTTAACTGCACAACTACAGCAGGTAAATGAGTGTGTGACACCCTCTAGTGGTGTAAAAGAAATTTATGGAGTGCACCACTACTTTTTATGACAGATGGGTACTTTTACTTAGGCAACTGCAGCAGAAATTCTTTAATTTGATCTGTACTTATCCCTCTGTAGAAATATTTACAATTGGCTTTTTTTCTCTTATGCATATTTACAGGAAGTGATGGGGTCAGCGAAATGTGTCAAGATCATTCGATGGACTGGATCAATGAGGAGTAGCTCGATTGCATAACATTAAACCGATCATATTTGCCTGTTGTCTATATCAGAGGCACTTCAGCTGTCTAAGGGGCAGAACAGAATTTCAGACTCTAAACTGACCTTAAAAGAAATGTACAGCATTGGTGTGAAAAGAGTAATGGTCATGTACATTGTTCATATAAGATCTAAAGAATATGTCAAATCCTCTCACTATGTGAAGGTTTGTACATGTATTTTACTGTATCATAATACTCATCACTATTTATTTATTTATTTGTTATTGTTGTACAAAGTACTTTTCTATTTCTGTAGTGTGCACTTACTGTCAGAGAGTCTGTGTCTTAAAGTATAACATTTGCCTGATATAAATATGAATGTGAATGAACACCTATGAAATGAATTGAGCAGATATTTAGATTCAATATACTCTGTCTTAAATACTCTAGAGCATGAAAGAAAAATGTACAATAAAAAAGACTTTTATTGGACAAGTTTATTGATAAAGCGTATATATGAGACACTGCAGCTTTGTACTCTTGTATGCACATTAGTAGTGAACATCTATTTCAAGATCTTTCGTAATTTTATGAGGAAGGCTGAAAAGAAACACATTCAAAATCAGGTACATTTCAATCACATACAAAATACCTAGAGAACGTATACTACTACTATTTCTATTAAACATGCATATACAAGCTATTGGAATACACACAACAATGAAGAGCTGTAACTCACCTGAATGACCAGTCTGTTCAGGATGAGGACGTGCAATGTACGGGACATCTCCAAACGGCACCGGATCTTGACAATTCAAATCCCCTTAAACACAGACAGGTTAGCATGATTCTAACCAGGAATGATTTGTGCTGATGTTTGAAGTTTTGTGTAATGCAAGCAATGCAGAATCTGTGATTTGTATGATACGAGAAAGACCATGTTATAAATCACCTGCTGTGTCTTCACTTGGTTCACATTCATCATCTTCATGTGGAGCTTTTCGTTTGTTAAATGTTCCATCCTTTTTGAGTGACGGGCCAACAAGCCAATCCCTGTACTGAACCTCAACAATGCGTTCACACACCAGAGGAAGGGCGGAGCATCGCAGACCCTCCATCAGATCAATGACCTGTGTGATACTGGCAACAAAATCAACAAAACATTATTGATACTATACACTACTGTTCAATTTTTAAAAAAAGAAATTAATACTTTTATTAAGAAAGGATGCATTAAATTGATTAAAAAAAAGTTTCAAATAAATACTGTTCTTTTGAACTTTCTATATATAAAAAAGTATGGTTTCCACAAAAATATATGGCACAACTGTTATCAAAGTGGATATAATAAGAAATGTTACTTGAGCAGCAAATTAGAATGATTTCTGAAGTGACTGAAGACTGGAGTAATTATGCTGAAAATTCAGCTTTGCCATGACAGGAATAAAGTGTATTCAAATAGAAAACAGTTTTTAAATTGTAACATAATTTCACAATAACTTTTGACTGTACTTTGATTAAAAAGACAAGCCTTGGTGAGAATAAGAGACTTTAAAAAAATCGTATTGACCCCAAAATTTTAAAAGGTAGTGTGTACGTATAAGGTTTACATTGTTGCTTTGTGTATGCACAGAATTTTGTATTACTTTGCTTGATAAACAGCACACACAGATCCAGGATGGAGGTGAGGAACCACAGCAGGTAAGGTCAAATGTGGATTAACCATATCCAGAGCGACCTAACACACAAGAAGTCTTTCATATACAGACAGCAAATTATTCTTATATTATGATAAAACATAAAACACATCACAGGGTGTGGCTCCTCACTGAGTTAAAACCCCGCCCAGCCAGAAGAGGACCAGCAGATATGAGGTCTCCATGGTGAAAGTGAACATTATCAGGCCATTCCTCCCCTCGCCGAAGACTCCACGTGGATCGCCAACGCTTGTAGTTTAATACAGCAACTCTGTGATGGTCCTCTCTTATCTCCACACTCAAAACACTTCCTTTATAACCCACTGATGACACAAGCATAAATTAATTCCTACAGTAAGTGATATACTGTAATGCAATAGTATACCCACTTCTACAATACCCCCATAATCAGGCGACTCATTACATTGCTTTTAATGAACACTTAAAAGATGGAGGAAGACTCACACACCTGCCCTGGACAGGAAAAGGCTCATAGCACCAGATCCAGAGCCTGATTCCAGAACACAATCTCCTTCGGTCACATCCATCATCGTCAACATCGCACTGGCGTCCTGCAGAGGGAAGAGATTCGAGAGACTCTTTTGTTTTCATTGGCATAAAACTCGTGGTGTAACCATCAAGTAAAAAGTAATAACATATTTTCCTTACACCTTGAATGCATGTAAACTACCTTTCAAACGTTTGGGGTCTGTAAGATTTTTATTTTTTAAGTCTTTTATTTGATCAAAAAACAGTAATGTCAATGATATTAAATATTACAATTTAAAATAAAAAGAACTGTTTTTTTCTTTTTTTTTTTCCCAACTGTTTTAAAATGTAATTTATTCCTGTGATAGCAAAGCTGAATTTTCAGTATCATTACTCCAGTAATAAAATCTGGAGTAATGATAATATTTTTTTTTAAATAACTATTTAAAAGTCTTTGTCACTATTGATCAATTTGATGCATCATTATTGAATGAACATATTGACATTGACATTAACATAAGTAAATGATCTTACGGTAGTGTCACTGTATTTCTAAAGTTTAAATAAATAAATGACCAGATTTAATAATCGTCACATCACTGACCCGTATGCATGCAAACAGTGCAGATATTACAGATTCACTGATGTGAAGATGACGATCATTTCTTACTTTAGGGTATGTAATAGCTGGCCCTCTCTTCATGAAGAGAGTGAACTCATCCAGGCTGGGTCGGCGAATGAGAATCGGGATTCCCATTGAAGTGCGTATGATGCTTCCATCAGGACGCCCCTCCATGTCCTCATGAGCTATTAATCCCCAGTTACTATGGAGCTTCATGCCCTCCTTTAGCTGGAACATCTTCCGAAACTCTAAACGTCTCTTTCGACTGAACTCGGCCAGTAGAGTCTCTCCGAAACATATTTGCCTTTCCCCAGGAACACACACATGATGTGGAGCAAAAGATTGAGGTTCCTCTGTTGCCTCTTCTCGCTCCTTCCCCAGACTCTGAGTGTCATGTTCAGCCTCATTGTTTCGAGTGTCCCGTAGTTCCCAAACTTCTTGACTCAGACTGTCTTCAGGCAGCAGTTGACTGACTCTCTCCAGTGGGGACAGAGGTCGACGTCTTCCAAACGAAGAAGTTCTTCGAGAGAACGGTGGGAAAGTGGACACAGGTGCATCTGAACCCTTGTCAGAATCATTTGGGTCAGTCCCAAAGCTCCTCACGCCACAGAGAAACGGTTTAATGCGAACCACATGAAGTCTATACAAACACATGACATGGACTTTGGCAAATTTACGAGTCATGAATGAGAGACCCAAATGCAATAAGACCGTCATGGTTTTGAGCTCAAGAAAGAATGTTTTGAAGGATGAAGATGGTACACTTTTGAAGGCTTAATTGGTTCTTCTTACCACACAGAGATCAGAAACATAACACACAACAGCTATTGAGACCAGAAAAGACGTACTGGTAGGAACTCGCAAATCATGCATCATATAAATTACTACAAATTACCTCTACACAATAACCTTTGTCAAAAAAATAAAGTCAAACAAATTTGTAGAAAATAGATCATTTCAAACGACCTGTAATGATACCGAAATAATTCGCTATATAATTATTTACTGGCAGGATACTAGCGTAAATGGCAACTTAATCTGTGTCCATTATGTTAGAAGAAAAACAATCCAGCATGATTCTCAAAGGGCGCCGCCATGATGGAAAAGACGTCACTGACAGATGCAGTATCACCTGGTCACCGGTAGATGGTTTCTTTCTCTTAAACTTGTTCAGATTTGTCTGTTATTGTCCCGATTCAGTTTCCCTAATTATAAATATCTTTAAAGGATAAAATATAGCTATTTACGAGGGTTGTATGATTAGGTCAAGGGAATTCTTTTCTTAAAGCCTATTTAATATTTATAGTCTATGTGTATGTTTTCTTTATTATAAATCTTAATCACCTTATTAGCTACTGTTATGTTTAAATCTGTTTTTACTGTTGAAACAATACATTTCTTTACACAAAACAAATAAAAATAAATAAGTAGATGGTAACACTTTACAATAAGGTCTCATTTGTTAACTTAGTTAAATTTGTTAATGTAGGCCTATTATCTAGCATTAACGAACAATGAGCAATGCATTTGATACAGTAGGCCTATTAATTAATCTTTGATAGCCTAATGTTAGTTAATAAAAACCCAGCTGGTCATTGACTGTTCATGTTAGATCACAGTACATTAACTAATGTTAACAAATACAAATTTGATTAAGTAGGCTATGAATAAATGTTGAAATTAACATAAACTAAGATTAATGCTGTAGACATATTGTTAATTCTTAGTTCGTTAACTAAAGTAGTTAACTAATATTACCTAATGAAACCTTATCGTAAAGTGTTACCAAGTAATATATATATAAAAAACGTACATGTATCATATTTAAATAAAATAAATTAAGCTTTTTAAAATAAAATGTAATTGTTAAATGGAACTATCTGTTAAATGCACATAAATGTTAGTATACTAAACACACATGAAGACACATGACCCATAATTATTTAGAATAATTACATGTACAAAATAAATATGTAACCGTTTCCATTATATGTTACAGAATGGGAATTTTGATTAGATGTCTATTTTTTCTGTAGCAGTTATATAGGCTAGTTTTTATATTTTCTGTTACAGTTAGTACTGTAAATACATATAAATACAATTTAAAATGAAATATACTTAACTTAGGTACTATTTAGTAAAGCACATTAATTTCAGTTATAGAAAGCAAATGAAAATTGCATTTGATGATAACTCAAAGATCATTCTCAACTTCCATTTATAACAAAATTGGAGAATGAAACTTCCGCGTCCGTCTGTGGTTGGTGAAAAACAATGCCACGCCCACAGAACCCAGGAGGGCCAATTAGCGTTTCCGTGGCGCCTGTGCAGCTGCGCATGTGCGCTTTGGAATTTTCTCTCACACGTGTTTCCCGTGAAGCAGACGGACGCACGCGGACTGGTAAGATGGCGGCGGACGGAGGCCGAGCTGCGCTACCCTGCGCCTTCAGCCCCAAATCACAACAGTTTCTGGCTCTCTGCGCACAGGACGGGAGACTACGGATTTGGAATACCGAGAGCAAAACTCTACAACAGGAATACGTGCCTTCCGCGCACCTGAGCGCAGCCTGTACCTGTGTGACATGGGGACCGTGCCGAGCAGTTCAGGTAACACAGTGTTCGGGGTTCAGTCGGGGGATGCGGCCTGTTGTATCGCAGTGCACCGTTGCAGAGTCTTCGGGTCGCTTTGACTGTGTATTTACCCAGCATATGATCATAAAACTGAACACTGATAATTTGACAATGTATTTACTGGGTGCTTTAGAGCTGCACTCGTGGAGTGCGCTGCGCACATGTTGCGTGTGGCACATGTTCAGACGCAGGCCGCGATACGCGCAGATCCAACACTATATTCATATATATTCTCAACATAAAACCTTTAAAATCACTACATTGATTCCAGAAGTTCAGCTACATGCGCATATTGGGGCTCGTAAACATTGTTATAGTCGTCTGTTGGTTGTCTGTGGCTAATAACGTAGGCTAATAAGTTGATGTTGGCTAAAGTGATGATTCCCTGCTATTTATTTTCTAACTAAAAAAAGTAATGTCAACATCTCTTTTAGTGTGTTATTTTTGTGTAGTTTCAATTATCGGTGTTGTATTTAAATGTACTTTATCAAACTAGCACATGGTCACATGGCTGCACATCCCTCACTCGTGAACTTTCTCTTGATGCTGTTTGTAAAGTGTCTATCAGAAATCAGTCTTTGTCAAACTGATATATAGTAACACGCGGAGCGTCATAGTAGTTGATTCTAGCTAGTGTTGGAGAAAGTTGGTCATAAACATCTTTGACAAGTAACTCTTCCATTGTTACTAGTAACATATTCTTTCTTGCTTTTTAGATATTTATCTTGTTGTACAGCACAATGACCAACTACTGTTGCTTTTATTGTGCTATATGTTTTCTAATTTTGCTTTGTACCTGTGGGTTTGCTATTTATTAGCTATTAAAAGTACATTAGTTGTAACTGTGCAAGTGGTTATTCATAACTGCTCCAGTTTCCTAGTGCAAATGGATCCTAGTACCTATATAGATAATAGCCAATTACTGGTAGCTACTAGCTATATATCTTTTTTTAATGCTTAATAAATAGTCCTTATTAACTTAATAAATAGTTTGTCACCAGTAACAAAACATGCTAGTTTTAAGTACCAGTATCAAAGTTTTTAGTGAAATTGAGAACTTGTATTTTGATTATTTTCTAGTAATGTTAAAACAGCTCTCGATAGGTTACATACATTAAAGTCTTCTTAATGGAAATGACTGGGTAAACAATGTCCAGTATGAAATGTTTAAATATTATTCATAATTAAATAACAAATTTCAAATTTTTCCTGTTGGATTTCACTTTCAAAGGCAGAATAAATGGTAATTAATGGTAATAATTTTCTTTTTCTGTGTGTGTGCTTTAGGATGTTCCACAGAGGAAGAGGAGGAAATGTGAGGCCGGGTCGGCAGTTGAGCAGACAGATCTGTTGGCTCTGGGCACTGCTGCTGGGTCTGTCCTCATCTACAGCACAGTAAAGGGAGACCTGCATTGCACTCTGGTAAGAATTCACCAACAGCTGGTCCTTATGATATTTGGCCAATGCATCTCAAATATTTAAAGGGTTAGTTCACCCAAAAATGAGAATTGTCATCAATTACTCACCCTCATGTCGTTCCAAACTAGGGATGTTAACTATTGATTAATTGTTGTTAAGAGATTTAATTGCTAAAATGATCGTCGATTAAGCAGGTTTGTGCGTGTGCTGCTCAACCTCGAAACATGTAAAGCAGACACGAGGAAAAATTAATCGAGCGGTACAGTGTTATGTTTGGGACCATTTTACTACTAGTTACATCTTCATCATGACTAGTTTGTGTATGCATTTGCAGCCTTTTGTTTCGTGTTAATGTAAGTTGTAATATTGTTTATTTTCTGTAGGCATATCTATATCTGATATAGGATGCACTTGGTTAAGAATTAACGCGGTTTAAAGAGCACCGGTGATCAGCTTCAGCGCATGCAGCTCAAACAGCAATGCACAACTAATAATGACTATGTCTGGGATTGTCATATTACATAACATTATAGAGAGAACAGTATTGTAATAAAACTTTTGGGTTATTGAATTATTTGGGTGTAGTTGCCATGTTTCTTCGCATTGCTCCAAGAGCGCGTCCACAACGTGAGTCGCACATTCTAAATAACATGTAAATTAGTTCAAGTTCACTTGTACATTCGCGTGATTTTGTGCAGCTATAAATTGTAATATGTTTATTTTGTATGCATCTGATTAATCTCTTGTAGGATGCATTTCTTTAAATAATGTGCTAGCAAACGGCTTCAGTTTACCTGTGTTCATTCAGTGCGCGCATCTCAAACGGCAATGCACGACTAATAATAACTGATTGGACTGTCATATTACATAACATTAATGAGAACACTATATTAATAAGTAGTTGTGAATTCATTGGGTTTAGTTGCCGTTTTCAGCGCATTGTTCCAGGAAGGAGTACACATTCTGATAAGCATGCATCTGAGGCGGCGTTGGTGACGCGTTGTATTAGTTGATATATTTGATTATTAAATAAGTAATTTAATAAATGATCAATCACATCGACTCATTTTACAATCCTACTAGCCCTTCATTTAGATTAAAAACCCTTCTCATTCATTTGGTGAGGAAGTGGCGTTTTGAGCAGAATTTCCACACCCTGTCATGCTGTTGGCTATATGCCATTGCAGTATCAAGGCTAACGATTAATTGATCGTTAATTTAAATGACGATCGAACATAGGAATTTGTGTAAATTGACATCCCTATTCCAAATCCATAAGACTTTCGTTCTTCGGAAAAAACAAATGAAGATATTTTTAATGAAATCCAAGAGATTTCTGTCAATCCATTGAAAGTCTATTCAACCAAAACTTGCTTCAAATCATAAAATAAAGAAAATATGGTTGAGCTTCCGTTTGCCACATTTGAGTGCTCTATGAATTTTTGCTGATCAAAGTTTATATGTGAATGAGTCTAAATTTAATCTGTTCATCATATAGACCTTATGCGCCAGAGAAACGAGGGCGCCGCCATCTTTAGAATATTGTCTTTGAACTTCCGTTTTTGCAGTCGCTCTGTATATTTCTATGGCTTTGCTGTCCAGGAGTAATTAGCTTTTGAAGTGGATTTACTTAATATAAAGTTAACGAAAGTTATGAGGATTGTAATGTTTAAAGCAGATGTCTTAACAAATGTCAGTAGACCGGGAAGATTTTAAAACGAGCCGTTCATTAATAAATACGCAAGATCGCTGTGAAAATACAGACCGGAATTCAAAAGACAACGAGCGCAGCGCTGAAAAGAGGCGGGGCTACATAAGGTCTATAGGCCTAAAACAATTGTCTCTTTAGAAGACTTGCATTAAACCACTTGATTCATATGGATTTATGTTATGTCTTTATAAATGTTTTTTTTTGCGTCATAATTTAGGGCGAATAGACTATTATTGGAGAGACAGAAATCTCTCAGATTTTATTAAAAATATCTTAATTTGTGTTCCAAAGATGAATGAAAGTCTTATGGGTTGGAATAGGGCTGCACGGTACTGGGAAAATATGCAATGTTGTTGAGTATTGCGATAACGATATTTCTTGCAATATTACATTTCCCTAGAGAAATGCTATTTTTAAGTTTTTTTATTTATTATTATTTATATATGTAATTATCATACTAAAATAAACAGGTAGGCTAATAGATATTCTTCTGATCTTCAGAAGAATATCTCAGTTTTTTCATAAAGTTAACGTTACACATTCAACACTTTGATTAATGGTTGTCTGTGAGACTCTGTTATTGTTACTTGGCATTTCGTTAGCAGTTTTGGTAGATTTGGGCTTACACTCTTTGAAGTCTTCATATAGCTCCCTGAGGTTGCGTTCCAGATGACTCTGGAGATTAGTTTCCTCTCGATGTGGCCAACATTTTTCGGCACGACTTAGTGACACTGTCACTTATGTTCGCATATCGTGTTTTTTGCACGCAAAATGGAAGCACCTTTTTCCAGGCCCGCCTATGCCGCGACGAGATGAGAACATCTCAACTTTTCAGAATTCCGCAAGCTCACGCAGGTCATGGTTGCATAGCAACGACAGACGCAAGCGCTTGTGGAAAGGAGATAGCATCGCGACCGCGCTTTCCATGCGTTTTTAGACGCAATATGTGAATGGCCCCTTTCACAGTACCTGCATTTGACACGTCTTCTCTATTGAAGCCAAAATATTGCCATATTTCAGACGTACAGTTCTCTTTAGGCACAGGTTCTTCGCTGTTGTCATTTTCCTCACTTATCTCTACTCCTGCCATTAGTTTTTATTTTCTACACTCTGCTCTGAGCCACTAGGTTCCCCTTTGGGCCCGATCTAGCCAATAGAATAATAGCACCTACTGGGGAGGCGGGTATAAAGATAGTAAGGCCACATTTGATTGGTCGAATTTGGATAAACAACCCATGCATGCATCACACAAATGCTTGGCACATAAAATAAATGCAGTTTATCGCACCTCTCTGCGATATGGATATCACATATACTATTATCGCGATAACGATAATTTTTCGATATATTGTGCAACCCTAGTTTGGAATGACATGAGGGTGAAAAATGAAAAAAAAAATCATTTCTGGGTGAACTATCCCTTTAAGGGAAGTTTGGTGAACTACATTGGACTTGAAAATGGCATGCAAACAGCACACGTTACTTTCATAGGTTTGTAATACCCAGGGGAGAAAGTAGTTCACCTAACTAAAAAAGACACAAATGAGTGATTTCTGTTAATTTAGCTGAAATTAAGAATGTTTAATGATGTTTTATCCTCTCAGGATGGAGAACACAGTGGACCAGTGAATAGTGTCCAGTGGCATCCAGAGGACTCTGTGTTATACAGTGGCTCAGATGACACACACATAGCCGAATGGGACCTGCAGAAAGGAAAAGTTAGTTGGTGAGTGTGTGCAGTTATTTGTGTTGGATGTTTCACCAAAATGGGTTTCCTTTGGTTTTATTTAACATAATAAATTTGTGCATCTGATTTACAAGCAAACATGTTCTGTGTTCAGCAAATGGAAGGCAGACAGATCAGCCGTCAGCAGCTTGTGTATAAGTCCAGATGGAAAGCTGCTGCTCTCGGCAGGAATGATCATCAAGATGTGGAACCTGGAGACTAAGGAAGTGTACAGGGTGAGTCTGACCTCTATGCTATAAGCAGCCACGGATAAATAAAAACAGAAAAGTTTCAGATTTTACAATACCTCCCAAATTTGCAGAAATTCACAGGTCACTCTACCATGGTAACAACTCTCTGCTTCGCCACAACACGACCCCCTGACAGCAACGGGATGTACTTTCTGTCAGGAGCTGCTCACGACAGGCTCCTGAGTGTGTGGTATGTTAAACCTTTACTAGCTAACCATAGCACACAGAAATTAACCCATAATGACCATTTATGGTTGGTGTACAGTTATTACAATTTGGCCTATCTAATAATTAGGGATGCGCCGATCCCAATACCACCATTCTTTGTCAGATCGGGTATCGGTCAATGGTGCGTTTCCCGTACAACGATGTAACTCACTGTTTAACTACCATAGTACGATGCATCGTTGAAGAAATCAACTAGCTAGTCACGACTGATTCCCGAAACCGTATTGTCGTAAATTGGTCGGTCAACCACATTGGTTAATGATGTCACGCAGGTGGAGTAATAACTACTTTTAATGAATTTGTTTCAGATCGAATTAATGCTAATGTTTTGCTATAAATTATGGACATGGCATCTGAGGACTATTTTCTCATTTTTCTCAGTTATTTTGATTTATTTCCAGATTCAAGCTAGGCTCATTCTTACGTAGTAGAGCATGTTCAAAAACGTCAATTTAAGTCTCTTAACAAACTAAAAGACGTAAATGACATGTATTCTAAATAAAAGACACAGGTTGTACTGAATGTCAGCTTGCTTATTTTGCTCAAGATAAGGATTTGAGTCCACATGTCATGCAAACAAGAAACTATGCTTCTAACCACAGGTCGAGAGCTGTCGTTCCAACCACACAACTTTGCGATGCTGTTTGCGAATGTTCGTTGGAACAATGGTTTCCGGAAACACTGACTTGTTGAACTATGCTGGAACTTGCGACCATAGTTGGCTAATGATGCTTTTGGGAAACGCACCCCAGATGGGACCGATCCAAATCCGTTATTGTGCGTATACTATTGTGTTATTGTTAAGCCTCAAAAAAGGCACAAAAACATTATAAAGCACCATCAACTTTGTTTTAAAGCAATTCCATAGTTTAATGTGACATAGAGATTAATATTGAAGTCGTTAAATTCAAGTTGATGTCAGTGCTTCCCTCCGCCGCGGCTGTCAGTCATTCTCCATTCAGCACTCAAACTTGCTGGAGTTTATTGCTGTTCATGCAACTTTCTCCCAGGTGTCTTTTAGATCACAACACTGGAGTAGAGAGCACTTTGAATTGTTCTAAATTACGCGCATAGTAACTGAAATCTAAAACTGTTAAAAGAAAAGGCTCAAACTTTTGCAAGATATAAAATATCCCTTTTTGCTTTGAACTTTTTAATGCGATGTGCTTCGACTCCATGTTGCTTCAACCGCATCATTATGCGCATACTTGTTTTTCATAAATGTATTTTACAACAATACAATTACAATGTAACAATACAATGTAACATTTTACCAGATTTAGTGCTACACTTATTCACTTTTATTGGTTTTCCATCTCACTAAATGTTTAGATTTAATACAATTATTGTGCACTCAGGATTTTTCTAGAATAACTTTTGCTGCAGATTTTTCCACTAATCTATTTTATAATAGTATTTTGTAATAGGTTATGATCATAATTTTTTTATTTGTTGTTTTTCTTTATAATAATGTTAAACACACTAAAGAGTAATTATCAGTTCAACAGGTATAGAAATTCTACTTTTTTTTAATCACGGCTGATACTCTGAATTTTTGGTATCGATTCTGAAAAAATGGTGTCGATGCATCCATACTAATAATTGTTAAATTATTGTGATAGTTCACCCAAAAATTTTAATTAACCCATGATTTACTCACCCTCAAGCCATCCTAGGTGATATTCTTCTTTTAGACAAATACAATCAGTTACAAAAAAAAAATCCTGGCTAATCCAAGCTTTAAAATGGGAGTGAATGGCTGGTGAAAATTTGAAGCCCAAAAACCGGAATCCATCCAGTATAAAAAAAATACTCCCCACGGCTCTGGGGGGATAATAAAGGCCTTCTGAAGAGGAGCCATGTTTTTGTAAGAAAAATACCCATATTTATAACTTTATAATCTAAAATAACTAGCTTCCGCCAGATGACCGTACGCATACTATACAAGTCGACTTGCGCCACAAGAGTAACCAGCGGCGCATGTAGGATGGTGTAGGATGTAGGAGTATCGTAAGCTTAGATGCCTCTCGCGGTTTAAACAAATAGGGCTGTGCAACAAACTGAAGCTCCTCTTCTACTATATAGAAATCCTCCGACATTTCTCTTCACAATTTCTAATTTGCGACCAATGTTTTGTTTTGCTCTTTCCTCTGAGCTTCTAGTATTCTCTCTCCAGTATATATTTAAGTAATTGAATTAATAAAAATTTGCGATTTAGACTAATGGCTTAAATGAACAACTACTAATCGACTAGAAAAAAACTTTAGTCAGTAATTAGGACATTCTGGGTTGAGCGAGCGGCGCTCAGTGCTCCATTCCCACCATGAAATTATTATTTTCTTTCTCTGTTGTCTGAGAGTTGATTGACAGCTTTTAGGTTCGTTATTAGCGTCACCCTCTGGTTAAATGAACGTTTCTTCACCGCATCAGCACCGAAAACACAGGAATTTTAAGACCATAATCGCACAACCAATTCGATATTCTACAATTAAATCAACTAATCAAATATTCTAAAATCGTTACTCATCCCTAATATACACCTAGGATGGCTTCAGGGTGAATAAATCATGGGCTAATTTTAATTTTTGGGTGAACTAACCCTTTAACCAAAACAATTGTGATCTATGATTGATTTTTGCCATAATCGAGCAGCCCAAATTACAACTAAGACTGCTGGTTCATGATATTGTAAAAAAACAAGCTCATAGAAATCTGAGGCTCAATAAACTGATGTCTGATTTAGTTCCTTCTGTGCTCCTCAGGCAGGTGAGGTCCGATGGCAAGGACAAGAACTCTGTGGTGTCATTTACTCTGACAGATGAACCCCAACACATAGATCTTCAGACATCCAGCCACAAAGAGGAGGTAAGGATTTAATGGGCTTAATCATTATCCATGATTGGAGTTATGTGCTTAGGTTTTGACTCCTCTCTGTATGTTTCTCAGGCTATGAGGTTAGCAGTGGTGTGTAAGGATGGTCAGCTTCATCTCTTTGAGCACTTTCTGAATGGGTGAGTCTGTCCATCTTCCATTTATCCATGTGAATGGTTATTCTTTAAAACAGTTCAGTGAAGCTCATATTGATATTTTTCTTCCTCAGGATATGTAAGAAGCCACTGTCACCAGTGTGCTCCCTGCAGGTGTCCACTATGAAGGGAGACTCGCCTGTGCCAGTGCCTCTGCTCGCAGCAGCTTTGTGTGCAGACAGACAGAACCTAAAGCTGGCATACGGACATCACCTGCAACCTGTCATGGAGAAAACGGTAAGTACAGCAGAAATTGATCATTGATTTAAGTGGGTTATTCAATTGGTCAATTTTCTAACATGCCATCTGTTCCCACAGCCATTTAACACGTCAGAAAGACATGCGTGCTTAGTCCGAGATGTACTTTCCACACTTTCTCTCTCTGTAGACATGGCTGTCTCCAAGGTAAGACCCCATATGTGCCATCAATAAATGCTTTGTTACATATTGGTCATTTGACATTCAAATTCAAACAGTATCTGCAGTGTTGCATACCATATTTGTAAAACTATTAACCCTTTAACGCGTACGATCACTAGGGATGGGGGATATAATATTGTTCTCCTCACGATAAGAATTAGTTTTCCTGCGATAATAACGATAAAGCCTTCTTGATGACGTATTTCTGTTTGGGACCCATTCGCAGCTCATGTGCAGAGCGAAAACAACTATGGCAGAAGGCAGACGTAAAGCTGAGGCGGAGTTTATCGCTAAATGAGGAACTACCTCTGCAATATGGAACTGGTACACACAGATATATTTTCACTCGCCGAACACTGACTGAGCGCTTGAGCGTTTCGCTCTCCGTCAGGCGGTCCGTAAAGCGGTGCGAGGCGCCCGACTCGCACAAATATTGTGATCTCGTATTAAGTCCATATCTCCCATCCCTAACGAGCACACCGGTGTGATCAGTCTTGCCTGGTCCCTGGAGTATACGATCACACAGGTGTGACCGTTCAGTGCATCATGTGATGCGATCAGTTGCTAAGTTCAAATGTGCTTTCATACGTACTTTCATACGCGCTTTTCATGTATCACAGCTATTCAGTGTTTTCAACCACATAAGGTTTATTTTTTCAGACATTTAAATACTCATAAGTACTGGCAAAACAATACATTTATAGTTGTATATAATTGTAAAATACACACTGATGTCTATGAAAGCGACAATAATAATTCTTTCAAATATAAATTGGCGAGGTGTTTTATTCATATCAGATACACATTGTGTAGGTAACCGTTTACTCTATTAATCTCCCACTTCACCGGCCACTTACTTTCATGTATTTGGGGAGAAGTGGATGAATTTGTGTTGTAAATCTGACCCATCCGATTCCATGAATTGCGGCACAAACTAACATGGAGGTGCCCATCGCTCGTTATAGATCAACTAACATGATCATTATAAAGGTTTTTAAATGACAAAATACATTTACCTGCATGTATTTGAGAATCAGAATATCAGGTAGGTGATGAAATGGTTTACAAGTTTGTGAATATTCTGAATGAAAAAGGAAATAAAAACAATACATCAGTTGTACAGCGCTATTGTGGCTGTGGTGCGTCTCGTGACAAGCATGACGCGACTCCTTGGAAATAAGATGATACGTTAACTCTGGGGGCTTAGCTAGAATATTTTAAACTTGCGTGTGAAAGGGTTAAAAACTGCTTTGTTTCTGATTCTGTATAATTACACATTCCTTTCTTTAATCTGTCTACCTGAGATATTTGTAACATTTGTCACACTGGAGAACAATTTAAGTGAACCGCAGAAAGAAAGAAAAAGGTGATTTTTAAAATAGTGAAATATTTTGAACAGGAGTGTCCAAGCTCGGTCCTGGAGGGCCTTAGGTCTAACTTGCCTCAACTCACCTGCCTGAAGTTTCTAGTATGCCTAGAAAAACCTTGATTAGCTGGTTCAGGTGTGTTTAATTGGAGTTAAAGTTCAAGTTTGCTGGCCCTCCAGGAGCAGGACTGGACACCCCTGATTTAGAAGAAATGGTAACCGGTTACAGCATATGAAATGTACACTACAGTTCAAAAAGTCGACAAGATTTAAAAAAAGTCTCTTATACTCACTAAGGCTGTGTTTGTTTAATCAAAAATAGTTTCTTTTAAAATATAATAATTTTCCACAACATTCACTATTTTAATCATTTTAAAGCTGACAGCAGCTATTACTCCAGTCCCCAGTGTCACATGATCCTTCAGAAATCTTTTTTTTTTTTTTTGCTGATTTGCTGCTCAAGAAAAATTTCTTACTGTTATTATCAGTGTTAAAAAGTTATTTTTGTGAATAACCTTGGAAACTGATGCTTTTTTAAAATAGAATTCTTTGAATAGAAAGTGTAAAAAACAGCATTTACTTGAAAGGGAAATCTTATGTGACAATGTAAATGGATTTACTGTCACTCAAATTAATGCATCTTTGAATAAAACTGTTAATTTTTTAAAGAAAAAAGTTCCTGACCCCAAACTTTTGAACGGTAGTGTATATGTAAAAAATCGAATTGTTAAATAAGTTCATGGACAAATTATTAAATCAACTACCCATTTCCCCTGTAACACTGGTACGGTAATGGTTTAAAACGGTTTATTGACTGTGCATTCATTTGAACATCATCTTCTAGGTGAAGACACCAGTTGTTAATCAAAAGAGCAAAGTTTTAATGCCAGGACTAACAGGACACAAGGCACCAATCAAATTAACTCCCAATGAAGGAGAGAAAAGGAAAAAAGAGGCCGGTACCACAGAGGTAAGACTCCAGACAATTTGTGTAAAATGCTTAAATTATATCCCCCAAGAATTAAATTAAGGAATTTCTTTCCATCATACTCTAGTTGTCTATCGAGGAGCGGTTGGAGCAGATTGAGTTGAGTGGAGGCAGGAAGGGTGCTGCTAAAGGCTCGTCCTCCCTGCAGACGGACAGCTTTGCTGTACTGCTTGTTCAAGGCCTAGAGAGCAAAGACGAGAAGATCCTTAATGTAAGATACACTCCTCTCGCTACAAACATCAACAGATTGTTGTTTGTTCATAGACCCTTTGTCAATGAATGCTGTTCTTGTTCTCATTCTGATTTGATTCATTCTAACAGAAAATATTTCAAACCAAAAAAGAGATATTGATAAAGAACACTGTTTCCCGGTTACCACCCCCAGCTATCCTGCCATTGCTGGAAGAGGTATGTCCACATTGTTAAATAGTATTAAGTATTTAAACAAACTACAAAAATTTTACTGACCCCAAACTTTTGATTAGTGTATATTATATACATTTAAATTATTCTATGGTTGTTTCTTTAGCTGTCCAGAAGACTGCAGGGGCATCCGTTCGCGTGAGTATATTTTTACTTTTTGTTCCTTTTAAGGTTTTAAGGCATTCAACTTTTTGTAACGTGATTCTTTTGCTGTGTGCAGGGCCTTGCTTATAGTTCAGTGGTTTAAGGCTGTTCTTACACAACACGCATCATACTTGTCTTCGGTAAGTGTGTGTGTGTACATCTATACCTGTCAATAGATTTACACTATCCAGATCTTAATGTTGCACCAGTGCTTATTTATTAAGTCTTTTATCCACGGTAGATAATATTTCTAATTTTTTTGGGGGTTCCTCATTTGGTCTGTTCGTCTTGTTTCCCCATAGCTGCCGGATCTAGTGTCTCAGTTGGGCTTGATCTACCATATGATTGAGAGCAGGGTAAAGTTATACCATCAGCTCAACAGGCTTCATGGCAAATTGTTCCTGCTTATGTCACAGGTGAGCTGGTCAAACACAAGCAACCAGAACAAATGGCTTAAAGGAATAGTTCACCTAAGAATGAAAACATAGATTTTTCTCACTTTTGCATATTTTTCCACTAGGTGGCGACAAGCAGCAGCGCTCAGAAAACTGATGTTGATCGCACAGCAAAACTGGTTTATGAAGAAGGTAATGAGCCCTTTTATTTTTTTAGAAACAGTTTGTTTTTGTAGTAAAATACACTTAAATATAATAACCAATAAAATTGTAGTTTAATCACTTAAGACGTTTAAATAGTTCTTAATTAGTATTTTAATCAAGATTAATAAGAGGGTATGCATTGACATCACTTTCCCACCGGAACATGCCTCAGCTGGACTGAGTGGCAAAAGAACTGCTGCATGACTGGATTTTATAGGGGAAACAGCGAAAACGCAAGTAAAACGAACGATTATCAGTTTAAACTAAAGGTTGGACTAGATATAGTGTTCCTTACAACTTACCCAAGATCCAGTAATCCATGGATATTGCCATGTGCCTGATTTCGACACCGGGGAAATAAAGCAAATTTGCCTGTTTGAATGCTTTATATAAATATAGGTAGGTCTAAATCTGGGTGATCACTTATGTCAATGTTATATACATGTTGTCCAGCTCTAAAACTTGTATAGTTTTTTTTTTTTCAGTGTTTGTTTAAAAGCATCCAATTATGTGGAATATAAGATGATAAATATTTAATTGAGTTGTCAATACAATATATAAGGTATGCTTTTACCCCAATATTCAGCATATTAACAAAATGCAAATCCACCTTTCGCTGCCTGCATCCAGTTGTTTCTGTGAATTGCATTGATCCATTTGCTTCTCTTTTCTGTAGCTTTCGGCAGTCTGTTAAATACCTCAGATTTTGTCTAATCTATTTAGACAGTAAATTGTCAAAGCTCTTTCCTGTTTTAGATGTGGTGTGTTTTTCGCAGCATTCACACTGAAACCCAATGCTGCTGCTCAGTCTTTTTGCCACTCAGTGGGCAAAATTGCAGTCACTCCGGCCGACGGTGATATCGCGCGCATACCCTCTATTGAGTAGTTGACTAAAATATATTAATATATTTTATCATTCTGTGTAAATGTATTAGGTTTAATCTTAATTACTTCCGTGTTCTTTTGTTCTTCTTAATTATCTTAGTGTTTATTGGTGTACCCAGTTCAACTGATTTTACCCATCAAAATGGCATTGAATATTGACATGGCAAAAATAAACACTTCCTTTTTTTCTACAGAGTCTTCAGATGAGGATGAAGATTCAGGAGATGAAGGGCGACCTGAGGATGACTCTGATGTAAGATGCTCTCTCAGTTTTTTCTTCTGTGGTGTTTGGAGTGTGGCATTATGGGATTGTTCTCACGTCGACTTGTCTTTTCAGAACTGGGAGGAGGATGAGACAGCAATGGAATTGACAGAAGACAAAAATAACCACAAAGAGGAGGATGAAGAGGAAGATATGAAAGATGAATCAAAAGCAAATGGTGATTCAGATCTGGACCCTGAAAATGAAAGCGAGGAGGAATAATACCCAAAAAAAAGCACCCTTGCATTTATATATGATTTCATTTTATTTTTCATTTTGTTGAATTTTATTGTAACAAAACGAAAGGTTATGTTTTATAGAATTCCGATAGCCAATGCAGCCTGGACTTGTGGTTGTCTTTCTCAGAACCGTCATGAAGGGCATGTGACCCTCACTCTGGGTGACTGACAGCTCCTCGTGCAGAGAGAGAGCACACACATTTGAGGTCCATTCGGGTCACTTTTCCTTTGACCTCTAACTGCCTCTGTTTTGTTGCCCAGCTACAATGGGATACTGTGGTTTTCCCAAACCAAATCCCCCTCGATTGCATCCTTAAACAGACGTTCGATGTCCCGGTGGTCCGAGCATATGAGCTGATCATGATTATGCTCATCAACATTGTCCTCTGCTCACATCTTTGATTTATCTGTCGTCATTGCTCTCTCTGTCACAGTCATTTCTCATGTTTGATTTCTGTGTCCTGTGTGTGATTTCAGATGAGGTTTTTTTACACCCTCTGCAGTCATTAACCCAGTTCTTGGTCTTGAGAACAAAAAATGTGAACCTCTCCCATTACAACATTAATATTAAAAACACAAAACCAGAGATGTGTACGTTAATTATACAGTGGTTGCAGTTAGCGTCAACCAAAACCTTTCATGCAAACTATATCGGCGACTGTTGTACAGTTTAAATGAAATAAATACTGCTTTGTTCTCATCTCTTGTTTGGATTAATTTCATCTGACATTTTCTTTCCTGGCGCTAAATGACAGCAATGATGTGAAATGTCTCAACCTGAAGACTGTCTGTATGCATGTAAATACATTTTATATATATATATATATATATATATATTATTTATTTATTTCTCTCTAGCTCTACAAAGTAATGTGAATTTGTAAAATGTTATGTTTGGCTCAAAATGATTTCATCAGCTAGAAATTACTGTTTTTATTTATTTTTTATTGCAAGCTATGTTAATTGTTTTTTTATAAATGCTTATTCAGTAGTTAAAAATGACTGGAAAAATGTTACAGATGAAAATTCCTGGGTCATTAACAGAAATTAATGGGTCAATAATTGTTTATCTATTTGTGTACAGGTACATCTAAAAAAATGTTTGAATATTATGAATTTTTTTTGTTTTTTTTTTGTAATTTAATTATACAAGTGAAAATTTAATATATTTTAGATTTATTACATGTAAAGAAAAATATTTCTAGCCTTTTTTTTATTTGGATGATTACAGTGTACAGCTCATCAAAAATCGCAAAATATTAAAATATGTCCTAAGATCAATCAAAAAAGGATTTACAATACAGAAATGTTCAAGTTCTGAAAAGTATGTTAATTTATGCAATAATTGACTGAAAAGAGGACTGTGGCGGATGTCGATGATCGTCTTCTGAACAACTGTCAGCCCATGCACATTTACACACACTTTAATGTTTTCTCCTGACCATAGATGGCGCAAAATCTCATCTCAGCACTTTTGATGAATGGCTATGCTATTTTTGTGTCATTGAAAAATAGGGATTTCAGTATATGAACATTTCAGACATCTTTGCTTTGACTAACACCTATAGGTTAGTTGAGTGAATCCATTCAATTTGCATTCGGTGTTGCTATTATGACAGTCATAGAATAATTTTACGTTTCAGATGAATCTCTATTGGTGGTATTCTTCTTTATCTGTCATCGTTTATTCAATTATTATCAACTAATTATTTTGTCAAAATAAAATTTCAAATACAGTAGTTTAATTAGTATTTTACATTATAATGACAATATTAATAAGAAAATATTAATAAGAATTATATCAAATGTATACAATCTGTAAACGTTTATCCAGGGGCTGTTTTACCCCATCTTACCCCTCTCTTAATATTTGAAATTTTGTGCTATAACTAAATTAGCAAATGTCACAATGGCTGATATATCTAAATATGTTACAATTTAATTGTGTAAATTCACATTGTTTTAAGGGGGGCATCTTTCCCCATCCTACCCTACTGTATGTTAAATGTTATCAAACTTAAAATGAAATATTCTAATATTTTGAGATACGACTGTTGGCTGTATCGACATTTAAAATAAAAATGTTGCTTGAAATATTTTAGTTTACGTGTTATGATGAGTCTAGAATATTATTAAATATATGAAATATATTATTACTTTTTCTTTAAAAAACTGATGACAAATATTTGTATACATTTTTTGAGACACATCAGTTGGTGGCGTCAAAGCGTCGCTCGTGATGTTCTCCACTAGGTGGCGTCGATGTGTACACTTCATCACACGTGCCACGGTCATGTTTGGTTTAACGCCCGAAGTTCGCCAGCCCGACCCTATACAACACAATCACGGCGCACAGTGTAGACGACTGTGAATCCTCAGACTGTAAGTATACACTAAATAATCCTCCGTTTGCTTGTTTTACTAATGCATTTGGTGTTAATATATAAAGATTATCAAGTCTCATCTACACATTCCGTAAGTTTTTTTAAACAGTCAAAAACTTTTGAAGATGGCTTTTGTAGATACACATAGCCTATTTGTGAACCGAGTCGACAGTTTAAAATGTTCGGCGATTGTGCACAATATAGCTAAACATCATTATAATACCGTCTCAATATATTTATTCCGTTTAACAGCATCCTATAAATTGGAAATATAAAGACATTTCTAAACTAATTGCCTGAATAGTGAAACACAAGGGGATTTTTTTTTACCTAAATATTGTCTTGTTTATTCTAATAATTGTTTGATCATAACTAATTTTATGATAAAAGACATAAAGCATGCAATGTTAAGTGAACTTTTTTTGGTGGGCATTTTATTTTAAAAGCTTTAAAAGCGACATAAAGTAAGTAAATGTATTAATAAGGTACTGCCATAGGCGGAAATCGCGGGGGGGTCGGGGGGGTCCGGACCCCCCCTATCTGAGGGTTGTCCCCTCCTAAAAATATAATTAAAATATGTGTATTGTAAATAATATAATGATATATACTTTAAATAACTGTTTAAGTAGTAAAACAATAAAAATGCAAACGGGGCAACAAAAAAATAAAATAAACGTTTTAACATTTTGAGTCCCCCTCCCTTCCCTCACAGTGCTTTGGTCCACTGCCTGCTCCCCTTTTACCTCATCACAAACAGAAACACAAATAGTGGGAGAGAACAAGGTTTTTCAGTTGTGAAACTCCAGTAAGTCAAGGCTATTTTATTCACTTACATTTTTTTTAATGATAAGCAGTGTACTTTTGTCACCGATGTAGTCCGACTCGCTATGTTGGTGACCTTGTTTTATACAGTCTGTGCGTTTACCGCGATTGTTTAAAACCGTTCCCTCACACACACCAATAAAGTGTACACATGCGTGTAGGCCTAACGTCTTGTAGATTAGACAAGTGCGGGTGCGCATTTACATTTTCACGCTTTCACTGTGTGATTTAGTCAGTTTATATCATTTAATATAGTTAGTCTAATATAATATCACACAAAGAGTGCAGTTTTCTCCAGATATTAACATGATAATAAATGTGATTTAATAAATTGATAAATGAAAAGTTTACTTTTAGACACCATATTGCCTGTTTTAACTCTATTTCGCCAACGAAAATATTTGAAAACTAAGCCATAGCACTGTATTTGCGTCTCTGAGAAACACACGAGGTATTTCCTTACTGAATTATCAATCAGCTTTTTGAACGAATCAGTTGAATCTCAATGACTCACTCATTACCAATGAATTGCTGCCACCTACTGGCGGTTTTAATTCCACATTTACATGATCTTTTCGTGTTTTAAATAATTTTATATATCAATATTCAACGTTTTATGTTTTAAACAAAACATTATGTCTGTGTAAATAAAAGCATCTAAATGCCATTTCAAATGCAGCTTCTGTGTTTCCTCTCCATTGCAAATATTTTGTTGATACTTATTTAATTTGATTGGTAACAGCCCTATTGTGTCTTATTATTATAATTTAATTTAATTTAATTTAATTTAATTAAATGTATGAAATTGACACAAAAGATGATGCATGCATATAATTAGGTTTAAAAATACATTTATAAAGATAAAAATGCCAATGAAGGTAAACATCTATTGAAACTTATTGGAAAAATGATTTCTGTCACTGCTGTGAACTGACCCCCACACAGAATATGAAGAATATCAAAAACTTTAGGAGTCGGCTGTCCACGGCAGTCCTAAACATGCCAAGTTACCAGCACAATAACACACTCAGCAAAATATCGTTATCGATAAAATCCCTGAAAATATAGAGATCATTTTTTGTCAATTTCGCACAGCAATGAAGAATATTTTGGTCAATTTAGTCAGCTTTTTCAATGAACCAGAGAGAAACTTTGAAAAGAAGGATAATGGCATGGTCTCCATGCTAGCTACACTAATAATAGTAGTAAGGCTTTCCTCTGTGTACTACACATATCCATAGAAAGTACATTTTTGCCTGTATTATTGGTGTCCCCTTCAAAAATTGCTCTTGAGGAAAGTTATGTTAATTGTCCCCCCCAACATTTAGATGAAATTTACGCCCCTGGGTACTGCTTGTAATTATAAGCCTGCCTTCAAATTCAACACTCAGTTTCATACAATATAACTTGTTTACATATAACTTTCTAAAATATTAAAGACCCCCTGCTTTAATATCAAACTTTGAATGATCACAGATGATGTGTAGTTTAACTTTGTATAACAAAAACTACCCAAATAAATTGTAATGTGTGGTAACGGCATGTTTCTTGAGATGTTTTGTCTAACTCTCTCTTTCTCTCTCTCTCTGCACCCCTCCCTTCCAGGTGAGAGGTATTCAGGTGAGATAACCTGATCGCTCGCAGGTGCCATGAATTGGGCTTTTCTTCAGGGTCTCCTGAGCGGGGTCAACAAGTACTCCACCGCGTTCGGTCGTGTCTGGCTGTCCATAGTCTTCCTTTTCAGGATCATGGTCTTCGTTGTTGCTGCAGAGAAGGTGTGGGGCGACGAGCAGAAAGACTTTGCGTGTAACACTGCTCAGCCTGGCTGCCACAACGTCTGCTACGACCACTTCTTCCCGGTGTCCCACATACGACTGTGGGCGCTGCAGCTCATCTTCGTCACCTGCCCGTCATTCCTTGTGGTCCTGCATGTGGCGTACCGCGACGAACGCGAACGCAAGCACCAACTGAAATATGGTGACGACTGTCAGCGGTTGTACATCAACACCGGAAAGAAGCGTGGTGGTCTTTGGTGGACGTACGTCCTCTCGCTGGTATTTAAGATGGGAGTGGATGCGACCTTCGTGTATCTGCTATATCACATCTATGAGGGCTATGACTTCCCCACTGTGGTGAAGTGTTCTGAGTCTCCCTGCCCCAACGTGGTCGACTGCTTCATCTCTCGGCCCACAGAGAAACGAATATTCACCATCTTCATGGTGGTGTCAAGTCTGGTGTGCATCCTCCTCTCGCTCATCGAGACGCTCTACCTGGTGGGCAAACGCTGCTTTGAGTGTGTCCACAGGGTGCAAGGGTCACGGCAGGTAAACAAGGCAAGGTCCATTGCAAACATGAGGGGCTCAAATACTCTTTTAGAGACAAACAGCAAGAAACTGGTGAGGAATGACCAGCCAGCGCCAGCATACAGTGTGGTCATCTCATCCTAAAGCAAACGTGAAGAAAAAATACTTTGGTCCAGTGTGGGACTCCAAGAGATGGAAAATCTTCTTCACGTTCACCACGATGTGAACTCGAATCAGACTGACTCAATGGACGGTTGGCAGTAGAGGAAGCCGCTTGTTGCTTACCCTATATTCACTGGATCTTTTTGCTGGAAAAAAAAAGTTGTGGCCTGATAAACAACATTGTATATTTGAAAAGTTTATATGGGTCAAAACGCCATCATTCAGGATGACACTGTCTTTAGTCTGACTTAAACAAGTCAGTTCAGGTTTTTGGGTGTGGTGTGGCTTCTGTTAGGCCAAGATCCAGAACACCAACGGGCATTTTGATCAAATAGCTAATACAAAATATTTGGTATAAGACCAGATTAATAGTAATTACCGTTAATTACTACATATTTGTCAGTTTTTCAATTGACACTAACAAGCAAAACGTGACTGTAAATGATGCTAAAGCAATCTTCCGCTCACATATTTTAATAATTGTTCAATTGTACTCATCTTTTTTTTCTTTTTTTTTTTGCAAGAAACAAAAAAAGGCCATTATCTATGAAAACCTGTTTCCATCTTAAAATTTCTCAATTTGAACAATCTGTCATCATTTACTCATCCTCATGTCATTCTGAACCCATTCGACTTTCTTTCTTCTGTAGAATATAAAAGACTTCAGAAGAAGGTTTAAAATGTTTTTGTCCATATAATGAAGGTAAATGGGATCCCAAACCACATTTCACCCTATTGACTTCCATTGTATGAACAAAAAACAGAGGATTTCTTTTGTGTTCCACAGAAGAAAGAAAGTCAGACAGATTTATAATGACACGGCAGTGAGTAAATGATCACTGCATTTTTATACATTTTTTAGTAATTTTAGTAATTACTTTATTTAGTAATAGTAATTTTTGAGTTGACTAACCCTTTGAATATCAGAATTCTTACAGTGTGACTTTATATGTCACAATGTGGCCTTGTTTCTTATTTTAGTTTAAACTCATCTCATAATTACCTTTTCTATTTCTTTCTTTGAGGCGGAAACAGGCTTCCATAATAATCTTCAGTCGGCTTTTACTTGTAAAATGATTTTATTCTGTTGGATGTAAGAACAGCATGCAAAGATGTCTACATTTCTTCTCCATCTATTTACAATCATCACATAAAGCACATGATGTTAAACTTTTTTACAAATACATCCCCAAATCCATTATTTTGTAAACCTAGAAAGTGAACCCTAATTTATACTTACATTTTTATGTAAATTTGTTTGTTTACAAATTTGTGCATTTTATTTTTTATTATTACTATTCAATATTTTGTAATTTTTGCTGAGTTATTTTTTTTGTATATTAGCTGGTGTGTGTGTGTGTGTGTTTATGCTAATGTGTGCATAAACTGTGGTGCTTCATTCTAATGTCTTCCAAGAATTTGCAGTATTTAAAATTTCAAGAATTTACTGATAAAGACTTTCAACACTGCCAAGATGAGCAAATTCAAAAGAGGCTGTTTAGCCTGTCTGTGTTCTTCATTCAGTGATAAACATGTATCCATAAATGTAAACATTCTCTGAGGTTCCTCTGTTTGTATGCTAACCTTTCAGGATTCTTTCCTCATTGCTGTGTATATGCATAGAGTTGTTTACATTTGAGGTACATTAAAATCTGCTTTTTATTTTCTTACAGTCTGTTGCCCATTTAAATCAGTGGTGTCTGACTTTAGAGGATGCAGATGAAAGCTGTGACTTTGCTGTTCGCAGATTTGATTTAACTTGTTCTGCATGAGAGTGTGCTGTGGAGCAAAAGAAATGGCAAGAATGAAAATACGCAGAGATAAACATCATGTGCTGTGTCGACATGACATGTCATTTTCTGCATCAAGCTGCAAAATGGCAAGACAGGATGAGAAAGAAATCTAGTTGAATATTTAATGTACTTTCAAGGAAAATATAATTCTTCATATATATATATATATATATATATATATATATATATATATACACACATATACACACATATACAGTATATACATTTTCAAATCTAAAGAGAAATGGCCAATTGAGAGATGGTGTGTGTGTGTGTGTGTGTGTATATATATATATATATATATATATACATACACATATACATACATACATATATATATAATATATATACACACACACACACATATATTTATATGGGTCATTCCACGAAATTGGTGCCTTTTGTGTCCCTGAGAAATAATCAGACGTAGAATTACTATAACAAATAAATTTGTGATTTAAAAACATAATAGTACTATGTATTATTTCCTCAATATTACATTAAATTAAAGTCATTTATATATTATTTTAAATAATTAAAATTGCATTTATGCTGATAAGGGTAAGGTTTTTGGCCTGTCCCTCCCTGTGATTGTTCTTTTTCAGCAGGACTTTTAATTTGCAAATTGAAGGCAAAATTATACAAAAATCACATTTTCATATTGTTCTAAGTATAGTGTCACTGTTAAGCAGTGTTTTGGCATAAATATACATTATTTTTAATAAAATATAAACCATTTTATCGGTGTCCCCTGATTTCATGTCATGCCTGTTACCCTCACCAAAAACCCCTTGTAAAATAATGGTACATTCCTGTGACATCACTTCCAGGAAGTTACATCACCTCTCAATCATTATTCCAACAGTTAAAACACAAGTAAGTTTCTCTCTCTCTTCTGTAATGCTCTATTTTGATGATTTATTAGGTATAACTGAGGTGGGGACTTCATGCAATGTCAAAACTGTTACTGATTTTTAAAGTATAAATTTAAACAATTATTTATTTAACTTAATGTAATCAATATCTACAAGTAATATCCTTTCAAAGTGTACAACATGTGCTTTTGTGGCCTTGCCCTAATAGCTAGCAATTAGCAAATTAGCTTGAATTTGTCAAACCTGTTACTGTCAGGCCTGTTACTTTTGTATAGTAACAGGTTTTGACATGTGGGGTAACAGGGATGACATAGATTAGGTGTCACCTTGACATTAATTTAGTGATCAAATGTAGGAAATATGATCATATATTGTAATTATAATTTAAATCGGACTACTTTTCAAAATGTATTTCATAAACCAACATCTCAGGAAAATGTTATGGGGTTTCAAATAAAAAAAATACTTTTTTTGTTGCAGAACAGGGCGTTGATTTCATACATGTCCACTGTAAAGGACATCAGGACTTAAATCATGTTTATCAGGCATTTTGGGAGACACAACAAGAGAATATGGAAGAATATGGAAATAAATTATACATCAATATTCCAATGAAATTGCCAATTATTACTCCAATTATTACACTTCTTTTTTCATTAAATGTTGCTCCATAAAGAACACATTAATGTGCACATTAGATACAGTGTATAGATACATTGCATTGAATGGGAATATTAATTTATGGCCATTTTACCCACATATTGCATAAAGTAAAATGGTGTATCAATTCAGTCAGTTATATCTTTCATAACATAGTTGAGAATCATCTTTATACAAATTTTGGTTAAAAAAAATCCTGAAACCCCAAAATATATTGGTGATTAAAAAAAAAAAAAGCCCATTGTTTTTTCCTATACATATAATTTCATGTCATTTTATTTTTTAAACAACTTAGTCCTGGTGTCCACTACAGAGGACTCATTGTCAATTCATCCATGTAAGTGCGATTACAAACAATAACAGTGAGGTGACTGCAGACCCTCGCCCCAATCTTGTAATGTTCAAGAAAGTGAAACCAAATGTTAGCATCTGTTTTCAGATGATCATAGAAAGACCAAGATCTGATTATCTTCCTTGCCTAATAATTGAACCAGATCAGTTATTTTAAGTTTTGTGAGGGAACATACACAGACAAACAGATGGACGCATGGGTCTAATTACTTTAATTACAATACCCTTAAATCTTTAGATCTCTTAGAAATGTAATGTGCTTCGCTAATACAACTATGTAAAGTAATACAATTTAAAAAGGTAAAACTTTACAAAATTATGTAAATTATGTGAAGAATGTGTGTCCTGTCATACCTGTTACTCTGGTCAGTCCTGTTACTATGATGTCAATCCTGTTACTGTCATTAATTTCATAAAAAATATAAAAATTATATTTCAAATGGCCTTCCAAGTTTTTCCATTGTAACCCTATCTATATTGTATTTTTGACAAAGCCCTTCTTTTAATATCTCTCTTGTAAAAATATATATTTTTCTTAAATGACAAAATTTGTATGTTCTTGGTCATCTGAATGACAAATATAAGATTGAAAAAAAAAATAGAAATTTTGAAACAATTCCAGTGAAAAGAGGGACTAAAATACTGCTCATATATGTGAAAACTATAACATATTTCTACTTAAAACTATAGTATATAGTAACGCATGTGTCTGTAACAGGCATGACAAAAATATCAAAACATGAGGTAGATAAATAGTCATAAAATAAAAAATTACATAGCCTGAGATGGCACAATACGATTTCTTGTTATTTTATGCTGTCTTCATTTAATGGATATTTTAAAAAAAAAAGTTTAAACTTATTTTATATTTTAATTTTTCAAAGTTGAAAAGGCACTGATTTCGTGGAATGACCCATATATATATATATATATATATATATATATATATATATATATACAGTGAAGAAAATAAGTATTTGAACACCCTGCTATTTTGCAAGTTCTCCCACTTAGAAATCATGGAGGGGTCTGAAATTGTCATCGTAGGTGCATGTCCACTGTGAGAGACATAAAAAAAATAAAAAAAAATCCAGAAATCACAATGTATGATTTTTTAACTATTTATTTTTATGATACAGCTGCAAATAAGTATTTGAACACCTGAGAAAATCAATGTTAATATTTGGTACAGTAGCCTTTGTTTGCAATTACAGAGGTCAAACGTTTCCTGTAGTTTTTCACCAGGTTTGCACACACTGCAGGAGGGATTTTGGCCCACTCCTCCACACAGATCTTCTCTAGATCAGTCAGGTTTCTGGGCTGTCGCTGAGAAACACGGAGTTTGAGCTCCCTCCAAAGATTCTCTATTGGGTTTAGGTCTGGAGACTGGCTAGGCCACGCCAGAACCTTGATATGCTTCTTACAGAGCCACTCCTTGGTTATCCTGGCTGTGTGCTTCGGGTCATTGTCATGTTGGAAGACCCAGCCTCGACCCATCTTCAATGCTCTAACTGAGGGAAGGAGGTTGTTCCCCAAAAACTCGCAATACATGGCCCCGGTCATCCTCTCCTTAATACAGTGCAGTCGCCCTGTCCCATGTGCAGAAAAACACCCCCAAAGCATGATGCTACCACCCCCATGCTTCACAGTAGGGATGGTGTTCTTGGGATGGTACTCATCATTCTTCTTCCTCCAAACACGTTTAGTGGAATTATGACCAAAAAGTTCTATTTTGGTCTGACCACATGACTTTCTCCCATGACTCCTCTGGATCATCCAAATGGTCACTGGCAAACTTAAGACGGGCCTTGACATGTGCTGGTTTAAGCAGGGGAACCTTCCGTGCCATGCATGATTTCAAACCATGACGTCTTAGTGTATTACCAACAGTAACCTTGGAAACGGTGGTCCCAGCTCTTTTCAGGTCATTGACCAGCTCCTCCCGTGTAGTTCTGGGCTGATTTCTCACCTTTCTTAGGATCATTGAGACCCCACGAGGTGAGATCTTGCATGGAGCCCCAGTCCGAGGGAGATTGACAGTCATGTTTAGCTGCTTCCATTTTCTAATGATTGCTCCAACAGTGGACCTTTTTTCACCAAGCTGCTTAGCAATTTCCCCGTAGCCCTTTCCAGCCTTGTGGAGGTGTACAATTTTGTCTCTAGTGTCTTTGGACAGCTCTTTGGTCTTGGCCATTTTAGTAGTTGGATTCTTACTGATTGTATGGGGTGGACAGGTGTCTTTATGCAGCTAACGACCTCAAACAGGTGCATCTAATTTAGGATAATAAATGGAGTGGAGGTGGACATTTTAAAGGCAGACTAACAGGTCTTTGAGGGTCAGAATTCTAGCTGATAGACAGGTGTTCAAATACTTATTTGCAGCTGTATCATACAAATAAATAGTTAAAAAATCATATATTGTGATTTCTGGATTTTTTTTTTTTAGATTATGTCTCTCACAGTGGACATGCACTTACAATGACAATTTCAGACCCCTCCATGATTTCCAAGTGGGAGAACTTTGCAAAATAGCAGGGTGTTCAAATACTTATTTTCCTCACTGTATATATACAGAGAGAGATTTTGTAAATGCCTGTCACACTGTGGAATAACAAACCACTTTTCGTAAATGAACCTTAAGGCCGTTTTGCAACTAGATTGTATTTCATCTGTATGCCTGTAACACCATTCAGTATCCACACCTTTCAGTTGATAAAATTGTCAAAAGACAAAAAAATGTCCCTCCCTTTTTCAAAACCAATGTACCAGTCTCTCTCTATTGTTCTTGGTATCTTCATAACCCCTGTACCGTGAAAGGGTAGGGTAGATGTAGTTAACGTCATGTTGAAGCAGGTTTTGTAAGTCACATACGTTCTTAAGGCGTGGAAACCGATCCAACGAGTCTCTTTCCTTTTTTAACGCAACCGACATTCCACTCCCTGTTGACTGTGCTTTTCCTTTACTTCCTCTCCATCTCTTTTCATCATTGTTAATGCTTTAATTAATAAATACCAACATTTGCTAACCATACATATTCTGCATATGCGCTTAGCAAGCTTGGTGCATGTTTAACTAATGTTTTTGGTGGTAAAAATCCAATTTAGAAGTTCAATTCCGTATACAAATGCAAATCCAAATGAGGTTAATCATTTCCCCACATAAACAAGTGTAAACCAGTTGAAAAACTTTAAAACAGACCTGGCCGATCTGGTTCAGTGTTTCTTCTGCAATGTTTCATAACGTTTCCTCTTGCTGAACAAACAAGTTCAGACAGCTCACTTGGCCTGAATTACTCAAAGCAGGCATGATTTCCTTTAATACTTTGAAAACACATTAAACAGAAGACTGGCAGTCCTGTAACAAAATTATAGATAGTTTTTTGAAAACTAAAGTTTATTTTAAGCCCGAGGCAGAGAATGAATCATCATCTTGTGGATGTTTTAGCAGTGAGTCAGAGGGCTTCACACGTGTGACCGAACAGAATTTCTCTTCGCTTTGATGACAAAGAACCATAGAGACTTTTCCTGTGGAAAATTCAACTTCTGGTTTACTGGGAATCAAACCACCAGTCTTTTGTATTACCATCCCAAATCCTTAACCATTAGGCTCCCGCCACCAGCTAAAACTCTAACAATGATATAAGGAGAATCAAGTTGAGATAAACTCACATCCAAACCAAATGAAGGGCTTTTGCCAAGGATTTACCATAGACCTAATGCAAGAGTGGCTTGGAATACATAAACAATTATTACCCAAGATAATTAGTACCGAATTCTCAGCACGACACTAAAAGCGTGTCTGACAAAATAATAAAAAGTAAAAAAAACAAACATCTAAAGCTATTGTTCAGGACGAGGTGTGGTCCTTTACGTGACTAGGGAGCACAGACATTCATGGACAAGTTTGAACATAGAGAAGCCTGCAGACGTTGGCAACTCCACAAACCACTAACAAGCAGTGTTTGGTTGACAGAGCTGTCCAAACAAAGGGAGTCTTATTTATTGAGCAATAAGATGGAAAATGTTACTAGGCTTCACAGGCAGGGGTTTCCTATTTGTCCCACGAAACACAATGCAGTATCATCATATTAACAGTAGGCTATGCAAAACAATAACAACAACAAAACTTTATGGTGTCATATTACCAAGTAATTTTAGACACTGTAACTTCAGAATAAGAACAATACATTGGACATTTAAGATCATACACGGGAATGCATGATGGTTTTACGAGCATTTTACACACACACACACACACACACACATTAGGCTATGTATTTAATTAGCACTATATCTTTAAAGTAAGAGGTTTATGGTAGAGCTGTATCCTCTAGTCTGGAGACTGAACTCCACCCTCAGTGAGGCGTGTTAACTAAACCAGATCCACAAGGAGGAAAGAGAGGAGAAGAGTTTAACAGCCGTTGAATTATAAGAGGACTGAAACATCCAACGTAAGTAGTAAACTTTGTTTTTGTGCAATTTGTTCAAATGACAATCATCTGCGCTAAAAAGGTTGTCATCACTATAATTTCCTCGTTTCCGTTCATTTACCTTAATATGTCGTTTCTGCTTGATCAAAGCGATTTTATTCATCTGGAATTGAAGGCAAAGTGGTTGAACTTTTTAAAAGTAGAGCAATTAAACTTTCGCTTACGATTTTAGTCGGTTGATTTTTTTTAAATGTGAAATCTGTCTTTAGAAGCGCTGTTATAATTATCTTATTATAATAAATATGCCTACCTTTACAAAACTTAATATTGTTATAGCCTAATCAGTGTTACAAAACCGCGAATGACAATTAAAAACGAAAAACGCCGACAGCCATAGCAAAGAAATTCTAGACACAAAGTAGCGAGAAAGAGAGCGGCACTGGTTATACTTTGACTGCAGTTTACAAAAAAGAACAAAAACAAATTCAACACATGTTTACGTACTTAAAATAGGCCTATCATCAAATGTTAAACCACATTCATTCGGTTGAGTGAAAAATGTTATGGGTCTGTCAAGTTTCAAAATAACAAAAGAGCACCATAAAAGTATCATTATTCTGTAGCCTATTTGGCCTTCTGAAGTCATACTCTTGTCATTCTGTGACTAACAGATTAAAAGACTAACAGATTAAAAATTAAGTCATTATTCACTGTTAATTCTCCTACTAGTGAACTGCTGTGATCAGATCATTGAGTCAATTAGTTGAATTCAAGAATTAAATGAGTTCAATTCATGAATGAATCATTAAGGGCCTCTTTCCCAAAATCACCACAATAATCCATGAACTATAGCCTATGGATAAGAGTGGCCTGGATATTCTTAAAAAATTACCTTTGGGTTTTTTAACACAACACCATTCTCAACTAAAAACGGAAAACTTTTTATGTGTTTTGGCCGTTCATTTACACGGCAACTGTGTTTTGGGGGCCTGAAAATGCAAACTTTTAAAAACGGGTTTCAAAGTGCAAGTTTTTGAAAGCATTACTCCGTGTAAAGTACAAAAAACACAATTTTGTGAAAATGGTGGCATCATGCGTATTACTTGTTCAGACTACAGGCGCATAGTTTTTCTTTACATCGCCAACTACTGGCCTGGCATTAATAGTATAGCGTTTTTAGTTGTTTTCCCAGATCCCTGTGAATGGGAATGTTTTTGACAATGTTGTTGTCTCTGCACAGAAAACGCAAAGGAATTTTTTTCAGTTTTTAGGACATCATTGTCGTGCAAACGTGCCCTTAGTGTGTTGGAATATTGTGAGGGCGAGTAGGCCTAAATGATGACATAATTTTAGCTTGAACTATCCCACCATATTGCTTTTTATTACAATACGTTGTTTTGAATGAGTTCACTCATTGTGATTTTTTTCTATCTGACAGATTCAGTGTCGAAGAGGATCAGAGGAAGAATTCAGAGAAGTGAGTGCTTTGCTCTGAGCCATGGACTGGAAGACTTTTCAAGCCCTTCTCAGTGGGGTGAATAGATACTCCACCGCGTTCGGCCGGATCTGGCTCTCTGTGGTTTTTGTGTTCAGAGTGATGGTGTACGTTGTAGCAGCTGAGAAAGTTTGGGGCGATGAGCAAAAGGACTTTGACTGCAACACCAAGCAGCCGGGCTGCGCGAACGTCTGCTACGACTACTTCTTCCCCATTTCGCACATCCGACTGTGGGCTCTGCAGCTCATCTTCGTCACTTGTCCGTCGCTGATGGTCGTCATGCACGTGAAGTACCGTGAGGAGCGCGAACGCAAGTACCGTGTGAAGCATGGTGATAAAGTCAAGCTCTACGACAACACGGCGAAGAAGCACGGTGGACTGTGGTGGACGTACCTCATCAGCCTTTTTGTCAAGACCGCCATCGAGATCACCTTCTTGTACATCCTCCATCACATCTACGACAGTTTCTACCTGCCACGGCTGGTGAAGTGTGACGTCCAGCCGTGTCCCAACATTGTGGACTGTTACATTGGCCGACCCACAGAGAAAAGAGTCTTCACCTACTTCATGGTCGGAGCTTCGGCACTCTGCATAGTGCTCAGTGTCTGTGAGATCATCTATTTGATCTCCAAACGAGTCATTCGCTGTGCCAAAAAGTTTAAGAGACCCCACAGGAGTAGCACACCGCTTGATGGACGATACCGAGACGAGGACAGCAACTGCACCCTTCCTATGCATGAGTTGGACAGCAAACCCCAGTATAAGATGGAGTCTAAACCAGACTTTAAGCCTGAGTATAAACCTGGGTCTAAACCGCAGTTTAAATCTCAACTCAAGCCAACATTTAAGCCAGCCTATAGGTTGAGCGTGGACATGAGAGCTTCTGCTCCAAATCTCTCAGTACCTATGTACAAGATGCAGTCTGAAATCCTCTAAAGAACGTTTCCCTCTGCGTCAAGTATTCACAAAGTCACACAGAGGTATAAAATAGGCTTTGAAGGTCTGGACAGTCCCAATGTCTTTCATTGTCCATCAAGACCTTTTGAACTGTCAGTCTTTTTGCCAGGTGTTTGTCATTTTGCAGAAGGTTCATGAAATTCTGTATGCCAGATACATTTCCCTTGAAAATAGCAGGGATTAAGTGTTTTGCCTAATGGCGAAGTGGGGATTAATCAGTATTGTGATTTCACTGCTACCTGGGTTCAAACCTGGAATAACAGCCTAGTTCCTATAGGCTTTGATGCCAGCTCAAATGACTGCATTATCACCATGATTCTAAGAACTCGTGCTGACAAAAGCATTCCTTTTCTTCTCATTCATTTCTTAGAAAGAACAAAGGTGAAAACTCATGAAAAAGCAAAAGAGTCATCAAATGACCAGAAAGGCATTTATGGAGAACACACCTTCCAAAAACAACCTCCGCCTTCACACGCACAAAGAATGATAGGAGGAAGAGTAGTTTCATTGTATGTGAGATGTGATGAAAATGGCTCATGGGTCATTGATTGTTTACAATGTATCATTTCTCAATGTCCTGGATTTGTACCAAAGATCAGAATCAAGTTTCATAGTTGAAGCTGTTTTGACTATCACAGTTTCAGAGAGATCATAGTTTATGTTTATGTGCTTACACTTCTGAACTCTATCTGAACTCAAATTCTTATGCTGGAAAAATGAGTGGTATATAAAATAAACCACAGTGTCTAAAGATGGACAACAATGGAAAGTTTTTCTTCTACCATTTGTTGTAAAAGACTGTGGACTAACCTCTTCAGATCTATACTTGGCAAGCATTTGTAAGAATATGACTTTGTTCAGACTTGTTGTTATGATCGTGTTACATATTTTAGCTGAGATGTTTCATGCTGCATACCCTGCCTTTGTATATATATAAAAAAAATTAAATCAATGCACTGACATTATTTTATGAAATATCTTCAGGTTATTGTTTAAATAGCTTTTATGACAATATGAGATGGTTTTGTAAATTGAGGAAGTTTTGAAAGTTTATTCATTTTGATGCTCTGTAAATAAAGGATATAAAAGAACCATTTTGTCACATTTTTAAAAGATTAACAGTGTGAAATTGCAATTGCTTAAATCATGAACAGACATTTGAATCAAAGAGGAAACAATAAAGGAAGTGGATAAACAACTTCAGTTCACTTTCACAGAACATGAACATTCATTATCCTTTGTCAGAAGTTGCACATTATAAAATGGGAACCCATTGTAATACATTTATGATGACGTATTTAAAATAGCATTCAAATGTTTTGGGTCAGTAAGATAAAAAAAAAAGAAAGAAAATAAATTAATACTGTTATTCAGCAAAGACACATTAAATTGATCAAACCACAATAATACATTAACTATAGCCTATGGATAGAGAAAAAAACTACACAAAAGATTTAATAAATGCTGTTCTTTTGAACATTTTACTCATCAAAGAATCCTGAAAAATGGATCAGGGTTTCCTCTAAAATATTTTTTAAATATTATTTTCAACACCAAATGAAGACTGGAGTAATGATGCTGAAAATTCAGCTTTGCATCACAGGAATAAATTACATTTTAAAATATTCAAATATAAAAGCGATTTTAAATTGTAATAAAATTTCACAAAATTACTGGTTTCTGTATTTTAGTATTGACTGCTTTAAAAAAGTTTACTTGCTCTAAAAGTCAGAATTTTAATGGATCAACATCACTGGAACATATAATATCTACCCAATTTATAGGTACCTTTATTATGAATGTTTGGACAAATGACAGATTTGTTTCATATAGAGACATTAATATATAGCTTTTTATATATATATATATATAACTTTTTTTTTATAAAGTCATTCTTCAGAATAATCACATGTATATGCAGCCCTCAGCCATACATTTACCAGACGCCACTTACTGATGAAAGTACAAGAACTATTTGATCAAGTTTTCACTGCTGATGAACTCCTCAAACCTTAAATGAACTGTAAAATATGTTTTTGAGAGTGTGTGTATGATGTCAAACAAAATGCATAAATGTCCAAGAGTTGTTGATCCAGCTCATCAGCCTTCAACGGATAGGTACATTCTTTCCTCTTTTGGCAAGAAGATTCCAGTTTGTTACAATTGTAACAAAGAGTTCAGCTGCCCGTCAGCCTAACCAGTAAGATGATTCCAGTTTTTTGTTTGTCAGTTATAAACAGAGTTCAGCTGTCAGCCTAACCGGTTTTTTAGTCTAACGATAAGTTTGCCACATTACATAAGGACTCGTTCACTTTTTTTATTATCTTGTCTTTAATCAATAAAATTAATTACATCAATTAAACATCATAAATTGTGGACCAAAAAATAAAATAAAAATCACACAATGTCAGTTAACAACACAAAGAGAAACAATAATAAGCCGTTTCACCCACAAGACATGTCTAAAAATCTACAGGCAATCAACAAACCTGCTCAGCTTGATTTCTGTAACAAACACGTTGCTTTTGTAAAAGGATTTTCCTTCAATCATTTTCCTCAAACTATTCAAGTCTTTTCCTGGAGAGGAACAAAATTAATCAGTAATCAGTTATCATAATTGTGCATCAGTTCCACTCCCTGAGAGTCTTTTCATTTTAAAGGGTTTGTTATGACTACCAGTGTTGTAATGCATTTTACTGGTAATAACAGATACTTCCGTTTTCAAAATTAGCCAAATTGGCATTCGCAGTCACATATCTGGGGATGTTAGACATAAAACCATGTGTGACACCTCATTCCATGAGGCATTAGTTATAATACTAATCAACATTAGTAATGTGATGCAGTCTAACCAGCAAGACATTTGCACATATATGATTAACAATATTCTGGAAAGTCAAATTAGATCCCTCTCTAGCATTTATTGCCTTTAGGCATCATAAATTGATCTTACTTCTGGCAGTACATAAAACACTGAATTAATTTATTAGAAATAAAAACAACTCTGTATTTACTGATTGCCTGTCATCAGTTATCAAGGCACAATAGAACATTTTTGGTCTGTCTGGTTGTGAACATTAGGTGATAAAAGTTCACAAGCGTCCTTTTTCACCACCAGACTAATTCCCACATTCACTGTAGAGAACGGATGTGCTCATCCCCAGAGTCTAATTCCACTGTGATTAGAGATGCTTATTTTAAATATGCTGTAAATTAAGAGGCTTCACTGCATACTAAGGGATAACACAGTGTGACCTCCACAAGAGTGAACCCAGACTACGATCAATAAGAAGAGAAAAAAAGTCTTCAGAGCTTGCAGGAGGCCTGAGCAACTTTTGAATTTGTTCTTCTGTTAAGTGAATGACAGATGTATGAGCCAGCGTCCAACAGTTTGGGCAAGTCCACTCCCTGAAACACAGAAACAAAAACCTGAATGAGTGGTATAATTGTTTAAAAATATTATTTTTACCCAGAGCTTCATGTAAGCAAAGATATTTCATAACATTTCATGACAATTCTCAGTCCCCATTTTAAGCCAGATGCACACAGTACGATTTACAATAGTCCTTTATGACTGTTGCTTGTCAGACTGTATGAACATGATCCCCGCTGTAAGCCATGTCACACTGTGGGATCTCAGTTAATTAATCAATGTCAGACTGTACGGCAGTCAAGACGTGTTGAAAAGGGATGCACACAAGAAGACTCGTAGGGGGTTTTACATCCGTGAAGTGAGCTGAATTACATGCGGGATTGAAATGTTGGCTGGCAAACAAAAACAATCTCTAGCTTTAATTTTGATCATGACAAAAGACGATGTGTGTGGAGCAAGTGGTGGTTTGTTGTATCTCTAATTGCATCATTAGGTTCTGTGCTCCTATTGGTTTTGATTTGATGGTTGTCGTAGAAGTCACATTACAGGACTGTGCTTCAAATCTTCTGACACTGCAATCAAATTTCACCTCAGATGAAATTCTGGCAATGGTCATTAATCGGCTGTCGGTAAACATGTCAAAATAATTGTCAAAGACATCTTTTAGGATTTAAAAAAATTGTCTCAGACGGCCAAATCATGGCCAAAAATCGTGCAGTGTGACTGTGAACCAAAGTTCAGATTGTTATGAAGAATGTCACATGACTAATGCCAGTATGCATTGATTGGCTGCTGATTTTACAGGTCCCTAATTTTAAGGTTCTCTAAATGATTACAAAAATCAAAAGCAGAGGCAGAACAATTTGTTTAATTTATGTTTAGTTTGTAAACTTTTTTTCTTTCTGAAGCTGATAATTACCTTATACTCCTATACAGTGTAACTACTGATCAAATAAATGCAGTCTTGGTGAGCATAAGAGACTTCTTTCCAAAACATAAAATCTTACTGACCCCAAACTTTTGAAGGGTGGAGTACTTTAAAGAAAGTCCCAATTAAGAAGATACACAATCATCCAGCAAAATCAGTCATTAGGTGTAACATCACCTATCAAAACCAAGTTGTTTTGGGTAGGGCTAGTAAGATGATGCATTTACAGACCAGACCAGACCAACTTTCAAAAAGAAAAATGACCCAAGTGACAGAAAAATTGACAGAAAGAATAAGTACAGACACAGTCGTGTTGGACTTACAGTATGGATTCCCAGTCCGTGCAGCATATAGACCACATCTTCAGTTGCAACATTCCCAGAAGCGCCCTGGGCATAAGGGCAGCCGCCTAGCCCTGCAACAGATGAGTCCACGACACTTACCCCATTCTAGAATAGATCGCAGGAAACAAAAGTATGCTGTATTTAAAAAGTAGTTGCTCATTTTAAGAATGTGAAAAATAACAGAATGTACGGTATGTACGCAAAGAACAGGTCTCGATAGATAATTATAGCTGCAAGCATCGAGGACAGGCCCAAGCCCTGACACCACCGTCATCCCGGTGACACGCACGCACGCATTTTTTGTAATATTTTATTTAGAAATAAATGGTGTATAATTAATTATTTAGAAGATTCAAGACTCTTCCAGTTCCCCATTTGTCATTATTGTAATCCCTCGCCATTTCAACTTTGTTCAAGATACCCAACACACGTTCGCAATTTAACATCTTCAATATATTGGCATCATGTTAAGAAAGTTTGGTGTAAATTGTATGAAGCCCTTTGGTGCAGTAGTTAAAAAATTAAGAGCTTGATTAAAAAATCCACATCCAAACAAAAATATCTGACTTCCTGTTGGTCGGAGCTAATGACTGTAAATTAAAAAGTTGTCCGGCTTGGTGTGAACAATATATATACCGAGTTTAGGGACTGTAGGTAATCACAGAGGGTAATTTCAAAGCATTTTGAAAGTGACACACTTCCTCCTGCCAGTTGGTGGCACTATGACTTTGAATCACAATAGTCACATTCATGTGATCGCCCTCCTACAACGAACACACAACTGAAGTTTCATTAAAATCAATGTACGCAGATGTTATAACACATTTCCTGTTTCCCTATTTCGCCAAACTGTTCGAGATACAAAAAATCAGCTAGCAGTTTTGCATCAATGTCTTGGCTGCACGCTTACCAAGTTTGGTGGCCATTGTATGAATCCCCTAGGAGGAGTTTATCAAATTCCAGAGCATGCGTTTTTCAAACAACCCATAATAGCCGACTTCCTGTTTAGCTGGCGTATGACTATGAGAGTGAAAGTTGCTTGGCCCGATCTATAAGTGTATGAAGTTTGGTTACTGTAGGTGAAAAGGAGTGCGCTACAGAGCCCCTCTAAAACAACCATATAAAAGGGCATGATTGAGCATGATCAGGTCCACAAAAGTGCCCAAAAGGTTAAAAAAAATGTACCTGAGGAAAACAATAGGGCCCAAGCCCTAAGGGGAAAATACAATAAAACAATACAAATATAGTAAAAAATATCAGTCATGACAGACAGGCAAAGAGACACTGGGCAATGAGCATGATTCCACACACCCTCTGACTCACTCACCTGTAATGCCACAAGTATGTTAGCAAGTGCTTGTCCATAAGTGTCATGACAATGAACTGCTAAAGCCTCCACAGGAACCTCTTTCTTCACAGCATTCAACATCTCCGACATGCCACCCGGAGTGCCTACTCCGATGGTATCGCCAAGTGAAATCTCATAGCACCCCATGGAATAGAGTCGCTTAGCAACCTCTGCCACTTTGTTTGGCGATACCTTCCCTTCATATGGACAACCGAGCACACACGACACATAGCTTGGAAAAACAGAGCAAAAGAGGATTTTTCAACAATAAGAGCACAGTAATCTTAACTTTTTGCACACTTGGTTATGAAAAAAAAAATAAATAAATAAAAATAAGTGAGACAAACTGTGCAATCCGCGTTTGTCTTACCCTCTCACAGGAACTCCCTCTTGTTTGGCCGCTCTCATCACGTCCTCAAAGCGCACAAGACTCTCATCCACTGAACAGTTTATGTTCTTCTTGCTGAAAAGCTCTGATGCAGCACCAAATATTGCTACCTCTTTTGCACCAGCCTTGACCTGAGATAATATTTATATATATACAGTACTGTGCAAAAGTCTTAGGCATGTTAATATCCCCCCCATAAAAGTATTAATTCTGTTAAATCTAGTTTACTTCTATTTAATCTTACTGACCGAAATCTTTTTAATGATACTATAAACATATATGTTGTACAGCACTAGCACATGACAGTCTGCTGTTATTCACTCACTGCAGCCTGAAATCCTTTCAGATTAGGAGTTAGAACGGGGTAATTCACGCCAGGTTTCTTGTGGAGACCACGCATCACTTCCTCCTGATCAGCCATCTACCAATCAAATGCAGCCAAACTTCAATGGTTACATCAAAGATCCTCTCATAATTCGTTATTTTATTGCGTTTTATGTTGTGAAGGTCTATTAATGTAATGTTTGCATGCTTCATTGATGTGTGCTGTAGTGCTTTATCTCACCTGAGGGACCCATTTAGGTGAAACAAAACTTGTGGCCTCAATAACAGGAAGTCCCGCCTCAGAAAGCATATCAATCAGACGGATCTTCACTTCAGTGGGAACGATGGTCTGATGGACGCAGAAATTATATATCTCCTCTATTTAACATCACATGTTTCCCAGAACTTCTCACACTAATACATTTCCATGAACTTGAAAATGTTTTTAAACAAATAATTAAAAATAAATTGCCTAATAAAAATAATATTTATATATATATATATATATATATATATATATATATATATATATATATATATATATATATATATAAATAAAGGTAATTAAAATGTCTATACCTTACTATACCTTTGAAATTCCATGATATTTGCAAGACTGACTTGATTTACTTTGAGACACCAGTGTTTGACAGTTGGTAAACTCAAAACAGATGTGATAACCACATTGCACATTGTCATGTTGGATTTTGATGCAGGCGGATTAATAACAAAATGATCTTCACCTTCTCATTCTGGAGTCCATCTCGGGGTCCAACCTCCACAATCTTAACCCTCTCTGGGAATGACTGAGTGGCAGACACACTGACCTGTCAAATCACACACACACAAAAATAGACAAACATGCACAGAAAATGGCAAATACAAACCACATAACATCGTCACATTCAGAGCAGCAAATAAAAACTTACGGATCTGAGCACGACGGCGGCAAAGGAGTGCAGAGCAGGTCGGTGAACCCGAACAGAAGCGAACGAACCAGGACCAACTCTCATCATAAGCGCCGCCATCTTTACACGCCCCCATTAGCCCTGACGTCATGACGTCTTATATGAATTTAGGTCTCGCGATAAATCGGGATCAGATTTCGAGAGCTAAATGTTTTCTCGTTTGCCCAAAAAGTTTTTGTTAAATTATAGTATAAATGTAGAATGAGCAAATTTATTTGCGTTTTATTCTGGTTAAATGTAAATGATGATTCTTACACACACTGCATGTATAAAATACATTTCTTTAGTCTAAAATTAAATAATCAAAGCAAATAACTGTCATGTCAAAATAAGACAAATTGCAAAGATGATATTTCCAGAATCAAACAGAAACACATACATTCATACATACAATATTTTATTTAGACAATGTTTAAGTTGAGCCTGTGACTGATAACAAATAACTTGTTGCGATTTAAATAAATAAATGAGTCTGTTACATATTACACAAAGTAGGTCATGTGGACTCCATGCAGCATAGTATATAAAATGATAAATGTAAACCTTGGCATTAATACTAAAGTTTGAACAATTGAAATCACAGAATTTTTCATTTTTAATTAAAGAAAAATCCCAGTGTCAGCCTTGGATCTAAATTGAATTACCACATTGCCCATAAATGCCTTTTTTGAAATAAACTAAATATACTTTAAATTACAGAAATATACTTGTACTTTTATAAAAACTTTAGATACTTAAATACTTTAGATTTGTAATGAGAAAGTATTTTTATTTGTACAAAAACGCACAATCATTTCCCTTATGAAATTAAGAGAAACATTAACAGATGTTAAACTGCCAAGACGACAGCTCTTACCCATTCACCCTCACACACACACACACAAACACAAACATATCATCACTTTCCACTGGCTTCCTCATCACTGTCCTCCACTTCCTGGATAATGAGATCTGCTCCAGAATCTTCCGCGAGGTCATCGTCGTCCATGACCCATGTAATTTGCCTGTTGTCACTCATGTTCTCTTCCACACCCAATAACAGGCCTTCCTTATCCTCATTTTCATCAGTTCCATCTGTGATTAACTCACTGTAGCCGCTTTCCTGAATGCAAACGTCACACAGCCTGTATTTGCGGGTTCCCTCGCTTACCACTCGCCCATTGACTTCGGTTACATGCCGTTTGCACTTCCTGCACACCAGCTTACGGGCCTGATGAATCTGTGTAACACAAGTGTTAAAAAGGAGAGTGGATGTTTAGATCTATCTCACATCAATATAATTTTTCTTTTGTTTAACAGACTGAAAAACATATACAATTATATATAATCGCATCTATTACATTTGACTGAATTCAACCCTGACTTAATGTGATCACGAAGGAAGTACAAGATATGATGAATTAATGACCAGCAGTAGCATGTGGATGTGTACAGCCTGTGGAGGTGTTAATGAACCGGACATGTGTGAAGCTTAGTGTTTCTCACCGTCTCAAAATGGCTGCGCAGGTGTTCCAGGCGAGTGAAACGTTTGCTGCAGGCCTGACAGGGATACGGACGCTCACCTGTGTGACAGCGGAGATGACGCTTCAAGTCTGCCTTCCTCTTTACTGTGTGCGTGCAGAACGGACATTTGTAGCGCATAGAGGGAGTGGAATCTGAGACAGAGAGAGAGAGACATTGACTGTCAGATCCCTTTCACGCATCACCACATTAAATAACTATCTGAAAGCCTATTTAAAAAAAAATCATCTCTTGTTTACCCAGAAAGTCCAGAAACATTGCATAATATAGAGATATAAAGAAAGAATCAGGGGTGTGAAATGTGTGATAAAGGCCTTAAGGAGAAATGTTTTTAATTTGTATCTATTGTCCAGATTTTGGCTGTTGATTAAAACCTTGAATAGCTCCTAATAACAAAACAGATTTGTGCAATATGACTTGACTCTTTCACTGTGGGAGGCAGAGAAAGTCTTGCTGGAGGACAAGAAAAACACTTTATATTTATGTAAAATAGAAAAGAATAAAACATAATTTATATATATATATATTTTGGGGTTCTGTAAAATTATTTTTTTAAATGTTTTTAAAGTCTTTATGCACACCAAGACTGCATTTATTTAATAATAATAATAAAAAACACAGTAAAAACAGCAATATTGTGAAATATTACAACAATTTAAAAAGTTTCACAGTTTCTATTTAAATATATCACGTGTCGCGTGATCCTTCAGAAATCATTCTAATAGGCTATACTGATTTGTTGTTCAAGAAACATTTCTTATTACCAATGCTGGAAACAGTTGTGCTGCTTAATATTTGATGAATAGAACGTTCAAACGAACAGCATTTATTTGAAATAGATTATTTTGTAACAACGTAAAAGTATTTACTGTCATGTTTGGTTAATTTAATGCATGCATTCTTGCTGAATAAAACTTTTAGACGGCAGTGTAACAGTGATTACCTTTATTGAACACCCCAACTACCCCAACAATGGACGGAAGGTTGGCGTACAGCTCGTCTGCTTTCTGCGAGCAGTGTGACACCACCCCCTGCAGGTCAATGAGAGAAGTGTCTTCTGTTACCAAGCGACTGGTGGCGGTTCTTTTCCTGCTTCCTCTTCTCCTGCGTTCCGGGAGCCCGGAGCCGTACTGCTCCTCCTCCAGGCTGGACTGCGGAGGAGAGTTCAGCTGAAGCCCTGACGGCTGCGGGCTGGTTCCGCTGAACTCTTCCTGCGGCTGTTCATCCTCCTGTTGATCCCAGAGTCTGGTCTGAGGGCTCATGCTGACGTCACACATGTTGGACTGCTCGATGACGTTCTCACGTCTGTCCTGAAGCGGACTGCTGTCCGACAGACACGAATACCGACTCTCATCGTCCTCTTTTGCACTGATCTCAAGGAAAGATTTAATGAAGGCCTTGCAGTAGGAAATCACGTCGTTCATCTGCAGGTAGCTGGCGGCTGACATCACTTCTATTACATTAGAGCTGTTGAGCTCCAGCTGACCAGAGTAAATGAAGTCCAGGATGATGGCAAAGATATCAGGGCTGAAGACATCAAAAGAAGCACTTACAGACTCTAGAGTGTCTTTAGATCCCTGAGACAGCAGCATCCTGAAATATCCACTGCTGCCGTACAGGACATTGCGGTGTGCGCGGAAAATCTGACCCTCAACCAGCACGTTGCAGTCACAGAACAACTCCTGCTGCCTCTGCTGGTCCAGCTGCTTTAGCAAACAGCTCTGGTGAATGGCTGACATATCTGCACTGGTCCATTTGTGAACAGGTCTGAAAAAAGAAGTGAGAACTTTAATGAAGGGGGGGGGGGGGGGGGGAGTTGTCTAACTTCTCATTATATTTAGTTTTACATTATTTCTGCAGCGTGTATGTGTGCTTTTGTGTGACGTAATGGCAGCGATTCGATTTCACAAGGAGGCCGTGAGACTCCGCCTACTGTTCTCTGATTGGACTACGCACCTGTCAATCATGTACATTCGCTGTGGAAGGGGCAACACCCGACTTTGCGCATCGGGTAACAAGGGAGAGAAGCAGGGAGAAAAAAAGGAGGAAATACAGAAAGAGGGAGAGAAGACGAGAAACGCGGGTTTTACACTGACGCTTAAGACATTGAAATAATTACAATAAAGAAAAATTAGGGGACGTTCTTGCTGTAAAAAAAATCTCCATCATTTGTCTCCCCTCGCAGCACGCGCACACTACCAAAACTGGGTTACACCGCAAGTCAAGACATAAATAAATAAATAACCAAATTAATATAAAGCCATAGAATTCGTAGCAACCGAGAAAACGCTCGACAAGTCATTTAGCTATGAGATTAAAGTGCTCTGCGCCCTTTATGTGTAAAACGCCCGCCGGATAAAATAATACCTGAGATAACGCGCACACACACGCCTGTACTTCACTAAAAGGGCATTTAAACATTAACCAGACATATAATTTATTTCATTACGAATTAAAGCTGTCAGATAAGGGAATAGAGGCAGTGGGGTGGTTTCTGACGGGAGCCCTGTCGTCCGTGGAGAGCCGCCCACCGAACCGACCTCAGGCTGGATCTTAAAACGCAAAACACCCGGCTTTGCAACACCGTCGCCTTTTTTTCATATTTCGGATTACCTGAGCTCGGACGCCCCGCGGGTTGACGCTGAGCCTCGTGCTGGACCCCTTCGCCCACCCTCTTCACCCGGGCACCGTTTCCCCCAGTCTCTTTAAACATAATACTCACAGATGCCCCGCGTCACCCGCACTCCGGTACGGTCGACATGTCCCACTTTCACAAACCATCTCCATTTCTCTGCCTACTTTGGATGTATTTGTCCAGCTTTTGTTATCAGGGCGAACTGCTTTCACTTCCTGCTTTGCCCGAAAGACCGAAACCCGTTTGTGCTGGAAAAACGTTTTGCTGACGTGGGTGTCCGGAGCGCCCGGGACCGGAGAACCGCTTAAAGCACACGCGCCCCCGTACAGCAAAACCAAAGCATTTACGCCTTCTGGCCTTAAAATGAATAAATGTCCCATTTTTTTTTTTTTTTTAGCACTTATGTTGGCCCTCTCGTCTCATAGCCAGGAAACAGCGCCAGTGATTTGATAGGGGACTAATTTAAATTTCATACACTCGAGTCTAAGGTGTTTTATTGAAGCATGTGTTTTGTTACAATAACCTGCCAGGTAAACCAATAACCAATCAGTTAAATGTTGAAAAAATTACTGTAAAAATGTAACCCCCTTCCAGATAAAAAGAAAAAGAGAACACCACATATGAAATCATTTTTATTATGTCAATACTGACAAGGAAGTATAAATAATTCTATATTAGATCAATGTACTTTAATACAAGTGAGATGACATTAAAAAAAAGAGAGACAGATGCTGAATTAGATGAAATCATTTGTTTAGATTCAGGCCTCTTGTAATATAATGATTTTACATATAATTATTACAAATGAAAGAAACCATAGTCCCAGTTTGGCTTTGTTTGTTTTTTTTGCTATGAGGGCAATTCCCTTATTTTTTGTAAGAAACAGTCTGCATTCATCCAGCTTCAAGGCAGTGCTCCATTACTGAATCCCGTGGGATTCTGGGATTGCCAACGCCATAGATCCTCACCTGTGTGATCAGATAAAAGATTAATCGTGAGCTGTCAGTATTTCTCACCCATTTAAATCTATGAAAATACTTTTAGTTTACACTTACACATCCTCTCCAGGCCGTATTCAGCCTTCCAGCCCAGTTCTTTCTCCGCCAGAGTTGGATCTCCATAGCAGGAGGCCACATCCCCACTCCGCCGAGGGGCAATCTGATAGGCAATCTGGAACCAGAGGAAAAATACTACCATTGAAGAAAATATTGCAAGTTTAAACACCACATTGAGATTTCATATATGCTTTGGACCACAGCAGCTTTACCCCTCACCTTTCGACCTGAAGCTTTTTCCATGGCATTCACCATCTGTAGCACCGAGTAACCTGTACCTGTGCCAAGGTTATAAACCTTCACGGAGACCAGGACAGAAAAGTAAAACTGAGAAAAAGGTATGTGAAAAACTGAGTACATTAAAGAGGAAGAAAAAAAATGTCGTACTTTACACCCAGAGCTGTCCTTCAGTTTCCTGATGGCAGCAATGTGCCCCTTTGCCAAGTCAACAACATGGATGTAGTCTCTCACACCTAGCCAGGAAGAGTAAATCAGTGTTATTGAAAAGGAACATAAAATGGGAACAAAATGAACTGAAATAAAAACATAATTAGGGAGAAAAAAACTAACTAAACAAAATTCATGAGTACAAAGCAAACTAAAATAACATTACATGGTTATATAACACTGTATAAAACCTTTACAACCCTTCTGCATTAAACATTAAAATGCTTCCGACAAAACATTAGACACTGCATAGAATTTTAACTGCATTCATTAAAATGATAAATGATACCAGTTAGCACAAACTTAGACAGCACAAAAAAACCCCAAAAAAACCACTAAAACAGAAACTCTGAAAAAACAACAACCCTTAAATACAACCAGTGTTATTTTAATATTTATATACTGTTACAATAATTATTAAATAACTTTCATTTTTATATTTTCAATTTTTTAACTTGAGTTAAGGTTTTAGTAATTTTGTTATGTGCTTTGTCATTTTTATTAGTTTTTAAAAAAGAAATCTCCTAATTTTAGTTTTAGTCATTTTAGTACTTTACCTTAAACAGATTATTTCAGTTAAATGCCAAAGGGAAACTTAACTAGTTTAAGTTTTTTATCTAATGTTTTTAGCTTTAAAAGCTTTATTTCAATTAAAAATTCAATAAAAACCCCCAATGTTTAATAGTTTGTTAACATTACCAACACATAAATATATGAATAAAAAAGAATTGATTATTCAAAAGTAATAAAACTCCAGAAATGAATAAACAAGAGACAGATGTTAAGACAAAAATAACATGCTGAAAACCATCTCTCATTACCGGTCCCATCAGGTGTGCTGTAGTCATTTCCAAACACATTCAGATGTTTTCGTCTTCCAACAGCAACCTGCCACACAAAGTGAGAAAGAACAACATCCTTTACAATGCACACAGACTCCTCTGAACCTCAAGTGCTCAGACAGGTTACCTGGGCAACATAAGGCAGAAGGTTGTTTGGGATTCCCTGAGGATCTTCACCAATCTGTCCTGAGATGTGAGCACCAATGGGATTGAAGTACCTGAGCAGCACAGCATTCCAGTCCTGCGAGACATTTGATCAGTTACACATCTGCCACAGAGACACAAAAGCATCATAACAGAGCGGTCAACTACCTTCTCTGCTGTGCACTGGTCCCTGATAATTTCCTCAATGAAGTACTTGGTCTTGCCATAGGGGTTTGTGCAGCCACCCGCTGGATGCTGCTCATCAATGGGGAGTTTCTGTGGGTCTCCGTAGACGGTGGCAGAACTGCTGAATACCAGATTACGCACCCCATGAGACTGCATCACCTGATTCACACACACACATACACACACACAGAGCCACAGCCAGTAAGGCATTCCTTCAGAGCCGAAAGCACTAACATGCACAAATAATCAGATTCATATGGACTCTCCATGCATAAAAATGATCCATGCAAAGACATTTACAATTTCAGACACATTTCTTACCTCCAGCAGATTGATGGTTCCTGTGATATTGACTCTGTAGTATTTTAAAGGCTGTTCTACTGATTCACCCACAGCTTTCAGTCCTGCAAAATGCATCACTGCATAGAAGGAGTGCTGAGACACAGAGGGCAGAGAGAAAACAATGAAATCATTTAACCATTAGGGGACGCTGTTTTACATTTAACCAGCTCAGTTCAGAAATTAGTAGATTGATTTGAGTCAAGAAAATGATAGTATGAAGGAAAGCACACACACACGCATATATATAAGTGGTGTGCGCAGTGGTGTTTTAAAATGAGGCAAAGTCCTCACTTTTTTTATGTATCAAATGTAAATTTATGTCCCTGTTAAACTTAATTTTCCTGGTTAAACGTTACATAAAAAAAGAAATAATAATTTCCGACTTGGAAACTCGTATTTTCCCACTAGGAAGTCTGAGTTTCCTACTGGGAAATCTGAGTGTCTTAGTAGGAAATCTGATTTGAGAGGGAGTTCATGACCAATTTCTTCAGCAAAGACAATGAATTATAATAATTTCCTACTAGGAAACTCGTATTTTCCTACTAGGAAATCTGAGTTTCCAACTGGGAAATCTGATTTGAGAGGGAGGTCATGTCCAATTTCAGGAGTAAAGGCAATATTATAATAATTTTCTACTAGGAAACTCATATTTTCCTACTAGGAAACTCATATTTTCCCACTAGGAAAATCTATTTTGCATTTTATGTATTACACTATGTAATGTTATATTTATTAAACCAAGAATAAATTTAATCAAGTTAGTATTTTTATGCATTTTTTACATTTATTCCAAAATAACTAAAGGCAGTAACAATTTAAACACATTTGTAAATTAATGTTCAGCTTTTCTTGTTAATAGTCAAGACTGCACACAGACAAAGATGTACCTTTAATTTTCCCAAGCTGATTGCTCACTAAAACCCCCACAGTCATCATGTTTCAACGCCTGAAAACGCTAATGTGGACGCAGAGCGTTTATAAATGAAAACGCCGTTTTCAAATGTATCCGGATTAATGTAGAGCCTCAATTACCCCCCATCAAACTCACTGCACGCTTTGGGGGGGCTCCCGGTGTAACTTTACCTGCGGGTGGCACTGTTGGACAGTGTAACTTTATAAAAATGAGTGACATTTACATTTTGTAATGTCACATTTTCCAATATTTGCATTGTTTTATTTTTATAATATCGATTATTTGCTCATACAATTTTTTTTGAGACACTGCCTCCCCATCAGGAAACGCATATATATATATATAAACAGCAGACATGTTGTGGCTCAATGTATAACAGCAAAATGAAGATTAGATTTCATTATACAGGATACATGGATACAAACAAGAGTAGGCGTTCATTTTTACCTTTTTAAATATTTTCTCCAGTCCAGGTTTATCCAGAAGGTCCAGCTCATGGAACTCAATCTGAGTGTTCAGAAACTTCTCTATCCTCCGCAAGCTCTCTGGAACATCACCCTCTCCTCAACACAACACACATCCACAAAGAATGACGGACATTTAAAAAATACATTAGAAAATACTGTCAGCTAACAAGAAACTGAAGTTTTGTCTTAAACCAAGATGCAGAGTAAGCAATATTACAACAATATTTTTTATTTAAAATTCAAAATGTAATATATAAATATTGAATACTATAAATAGGAAAAACTATGTAAAAGATTTAATATTATAATAAAATATTTAAATTCATACTTAAAAAAAAAAAAAAAAAAAAAAAAAAAAGTTTAGTTAGTTAACTGTTACTTGATATATTCCACACAAGGGCTCATTGTGCGTGCAGGATATTTCTGAGACTCTTTGTAATGCAATGTGTTCAGGATACCAACAAGGACTTTCAGCAGTGTAGTGTGATTTATAGAAGTCCGTTTACCTCTGACAGCATTACTGAAATTATCGATGACCACAGGGTGATAACCAGCCTCAATGAGCTCCACAACACAGTGGCTGCCAATGTATCCACCTCCTCCTGTCACCAAGATCTTCTGACCCATGTTGAGAGCCTTCAGCACAGACAGAAAGATAGACAGACATACAAAGGTGAATGTAATTACTGGATCATTGTTAACAGGTATGTGGGTGTGTCCTACCTTTACTCAACCTGTACGTGCACTACGTGGCTTTGCCTTCATCAGTAGCATCCTGTTTTACTGTATGTGAATGGAGCTCTTTCATTCATCAATGGCGGTCAAATCACAACTGCATTTAAACCTCACTAATGATTCCCAAAACGTTCAAGAGATCAATTTAGTTAAAATCAGCCGGACTACACTGGTATACACTGACTGCACTGATATTAAACACAGAAAGATTTTAAATGTCACCTGACTGAAGGAAGAAAGTAAGATATCTGATCTCTCAGAACAAAACAAACAATATAACACAACACAACAGCTCACATTTAGATCTATTTCCACTCACCATGCTGATGAATGCGGTTCAGTGAGGGTTATTGGAGAGCAGGCAGGTGACAGGCGGGAAGAGTTTACCGAGTCTGTTTGGTTTATTCATTCTTGGTTCCTGGTTTCAGGGATACGTGGAAGTGTGTGAAGCAGCTAATGCGTGAGCTGCATCTTTTATTTTTTTAAAGTAAAAGTCTTTCATATTTTGATTAATTTGTCATTTTCAACTGCCTTTCTGTCTTTCTCAATCACTCATTCATCCATGCATAATTTTTAGTGTTCTTTAGCAGGAGATCAGTGTCCAGTAAACCAAAACTGTAAATGCCCTCCTGCATTATATGCTCATTAAAATGCGTTCTTTGGAGAAAAAAGTAAATCAATATAAATATATTACAAAATATATCAAGTATCATGGAAGCCTTGAACCACAGTGTGAAAGATGTAATGTATATATTAATGTGGTGACACATTTTTATTGTTATACACTTTTTTCCAGCTTTATTATTTTTTGTTGCATTTTTTTTCCTTTGAATATTTTTTTTATATAAAACATTTTTTAAACAAACAAAAACCAGAGAGAAAAGAAAAATATCAAAAAGATTGAAAAAGTAAAATACAATACAATACAAAAAACAAACAAATAAACATCAGAAATAGACTAAGGAAGGCAAAAGGATTCAGTAATATATACTGTATATACATTTACTTACACTACCAACATAAAGTAGCTACGGCTTTGATTAATCATGCGTTCTCACAATTACTTTTATTATGAAAAAAAGTTGTTTCCTCACGTGAGAACTATTTTCCCTTACGCACACAACTTTCATTCTGACGTGTCTGTCCAAAAGATCATATGTCAGTCAACTGGTTTATTCATTTATTTCAAAACAGGAAGAGTCACTTCTATCCATTAAAGACCACTGAACTAAAAATTGCATATAGGAATATAAATATAAATATAAATGCATTTCCAAGAGTACCAGAGCGACTTGATTAATAAAATAAACAAAAATACTAACGATCAACAATGTGTGTATATTTCTGTACCAAAATAATTTCGCGCGGGCTCTGACATTTGAGACTATTGAATCTGTAAAGTGCAGTTAACCATTTATGATGATGCCTGTCCCTTTCATCCACACTTTAAATAAGGAATATTCATTCATATGTTCCTATTATACACACATTTTCAATCACTCTCAAGTTTTGCCAAGCCTCACTCCTCATTGGTCAATGAAACAAACAGTATAAATAAAAATATTTATTTATTAATGCTTGTCTTTGGAATCTTACTTTCCATTAATATCTACAAAACGCTAATGGCTGTCAGATTATCAGTGGGTTTTGGGGCTCAAAGTCAACAAAACAGGATGATATTACAACCGCTGAATGAATCAGCTCTGTTCCTTATTCAGACTTTTAATATCACAGAGAATAAAACATGGCACACATACAAAAGTAATGATTTCTGTGATTTGTGATTTACAACGTAGTTCATGTCATGTTGTATCGGCATAAAAAAAAGAGCAAAAAGAGAAACTGACTATGAAACCTGCAATTCCACATGAACACAAACAGAGGGCAGAAAGCAGCAATAATAAAACAGGACACTCCTCATCAAACTCACAAACCTTACACAAACACGCCGCTCTTCTTTAGGAGTTTTGCTCAGGAGGTCTATAATACTAGAACATCAAATAGTATTCCAGTTCATCTCAGTGGGATGAATGCAGGACCCACACAAGTATGCATAACTGCAATAGAAAATACTATTGCAACCTTTGTTTCATGCCAACTTTAAGTTCATTTGACACTTTTAAGAGCCCTTCAGTATAATATAATGAAACAAGCAATTCACTAGTTGGTTGCATTAAGTCAGAACACATGGCAGGGTTAGCGGGCCATGCTAACCATCCAAACTCAAATACAAACCATCAACAAAAGATGAACTTTCAGGTCTACTTTAAGGTTGTTCAAAGTTGTGTGCTCCTCTCTGAGGCCATATTGAAATTTTGAAAGCATTTGTGATGACTGTGCAAATGATCAGTACATGTATATCCGGAGTCTCACATCTCAAAATGTCGGTAGATGCTCTCTACGTATTCCAGAACTCGGTGCCAGTCCGGTGCATCATCTTTTAGCATCTCCTCCACCGTCTGAGGAACCACAATGAAACATTATTCACAAATGAACAACCACATGAAATCCTGTTCAACAGGATCAAGCCAACCATGATTGTTAATGCATTCAGCCAGGCATTTACATTTCCAGTCAATCATCTCTGAGTAATTATCACATTCAGCCATTCATTTCTGAGTCAATTACATATCTAATCAATCATATCTGAGTCTTTCTCGTGTCTACTCAATCATGAGTCATTTTCACATCTGGCCTGACATGTTTTTCATTCTCATGTCTTGCATATTCTGAAGTCAGTATCAATATCTGAAAGAATGTTTTTGATTCAAGCTGGAACTAATTAATTGTGCATTTGGTTGATTGGTTTGGTGGCTGAATCAGGGTGGAGTAATTATAGGATTAAGTTATGAATTTAAATATGACAGCTTAGAAAAAAACTCAATCATCTCACCAGTGATGCAGAGATTCCAAAGCCTTCTCCAGTCTGGAATGCAAGAGTCAGGTTCTCTTTCTATGGATAAAATCATCATAAAAATCATCATAACAACCCTTTTGCTAATATGTTTGCATGCAAGCATCTGTAAGATGTGTGTATTACCTTGTTCTGTGGACTGAGTTTGTCATATGGTATGTGAGAGGGGAGGTAACTGTGGTAAATCGCACAAAAGGCCAAACCGTCCTCCCAGCAACTGCTGAAATTAGTGATCTCTATATTCTGCAGGAAAGACAGGAGGCAGCAGAATAATAGAGAGACAGGCAGATATTTTACATCAGTCAGGACAATTTTAGACAATTTTATTGCATCTTTGTTCTGGCCAAGAACCACCCACTTTGACAGGAAGAGACTTGGGTGGTTGATATATAAAGTGACCAACCACAGTTAGTTTAGTCTTTGTTACATGCTGTTTGGTTTTATAGTGTGTATCACAATAATAGACCTGTGTAGAAAAAGTTTATTTAAACAATGGTGTGGCTGTCTTCATGAATTGGTTGTACAGAAAAAAAGATCAATAGAACTCTTCACACTCTGTGATGACAATTCCTGTCTATAATAAAAATAATAAATCCCTATTGTTTCACAATACAATTAAAAAAGGCGGTGGAAAAAAGACACAAAAATACAGTGAAAACATTAATATACATTTATATTATTTATTTATATTTATATTATAAAATAGAAAACAATTTAACTGTTTTCCATTTTAATATATTTTAAAATGTAATTTATTTTTGTAATGGCAAAGCTGAATTTTGAGCATCATTACTGCATTCTTCAGTGTCACATGATCCTTCAGAAATCATTCTAATATGCTGATTTGCTGCTCAAGAATCATTTCTTCTTCTTATTATTAATATTGAAAATAGTTGTGCTGATTAATATGTTTTATGAAAACTGTGATATATTTTCAAGATTCTTAAAGAACAGCATTTATTTGAAACAGAAATATTTTGTATTATTATAAATATCTTTACTGTAACCTTTGATCAATTCAATGCATCCTTGCTGAATATATTAATTTAAATATAAATATATACATTTTGCTGACTAAATGTATTAATGTATTGCTTTAAGAGCCTCAAACAAAATCAAAATTGCACTTTAGGAAATCCAGTGACAATTTCTTTCGTCATAGTGTTTGTTGTTTCAACCCAGTAACTTGTAAACATGACTTCCGAGGCTTTATTTTTTTGCAGGCAGACTGATAAAAAAAACCCAATGCGAGTCAGACAAGAGCTTTCCAGATTGAGAGAGTGCTTTTGAGTTGTGTGTACAATGTGCATCAGATGGTCGGTGAAAGGACTGTGGGTGGTCCGTGCTGTCTAAGGCTGAGACAAGGGGGTGTGTGGCCGACTGCCAAGTTTGATCGGTCAGCTATTTCGTTTAGTTTGGTTCAATTCATTACCTTGTATCCCTGAGTTCTGCCTTGACACCAGCGAAGCAGGGAGTTCCGCCTAGAACTCCCATGAAGCCTCAGCGACCTGAGTCCTGATGGGAAATCCTCCTGTGTCCTGATGGGAAAGGAGATGGATGTCAATTCTCAATTATTTTACTATCATTCCAGTGTTTCTCATGAATGAATGGTAATAAAAAAAGAGATAATGGTGTTTGATTTACCTTGTCCTGTTGATCTTATTTGTCACATCTAAACCCGAAGAGTTGCATGTTTGTAGTTGTGAATTCTCCACTTTCTTGTCTGTTAGACATGCACAGACACGCACACAGGATAAATCATTTGTGTCCGTATGAGTCTGGTATGCTAGCAAAAGTACAAATATTCAACGAAACCCAATGAACAGGATATTGTGCAAATGAAACCCCTGTTTTGATACCTTTAATGGAGCTGGTCATGTTGCTCTGTTGCTCTAAACTTACTGCTTGAGTCTTGCTCTGAGGAGTGAGCAAATATTTCAGATGTATTAATCCAAAAAATCCCAAAACTGAAAATAGCAAATATGTTTTACTTTTTCTACTCACAGATTCTGTTGTCATAGCCATGGAGGGTTGGGAAGTACCATTTACAACAACATCAGGGTAATTGGAGGGCAGTCTGCACAGACTCCTGAAAAATGATGGAATGATCCATGAATGTAACATAGGTCTCTTTGACAGACTATGGGCTGTAAACAATGAATCATTTAGAATCACTAAACAATGCTCTCAAATCAGATATGTCTGCAGCATGCATTACAGAACTGTGCACTGATTCACAATGGAATGGAACTCACTCGATGAACAGACAAGCTTGAATAAGACTGAATCAAAACTGATTCATTGATTCAGTTGGGAAGTGAGAGAGAGCACTGTAGATTCCAAAGGTGTGAATCGATTCCACTCAGGCGAATCGACTCCATTCTAACATGTTCAGACGAGACAGATCCATTACCTCGATTTTCAAACTACTACATGTTCAAAGAAAGCCTGAAGAGCTAAAATTGAGGATTCTGATTCATTTTGAATTTACTTGAATCTTTTGATTCAGATCACCAACAAAGCTCGGTCAGATCCTGATTTATTCTGTGACTGTTACATCATTACTTCAGTAGGTGGTGATGAGTGAGCATCTGTTTGAGTACTGAGTAATTCTTTCAATCATTCACTCAACAGATTCCTTCAAAAACACTTGGGCTGCATCCGAAATCGTATACTCTCTTGAGTAGGTACTTATTTTGAATAAGTAATTACTTCACGAATGCTTAGAAAGTATGTTCTATACAGTATGAATGTTTGTAGAATGCATGTAATCTCGCTATGTTGCCCATATCAAATGACCTACCAGCGTCAGTTGCATCGCGTCCTTGAAAGGGACTTTGGTTGCGTCACTGCCATTCACAAATCCTCTCCTGTTGCCTCATGGGATAGTAAAGTGTTCATCATATGCACACTTCTGAATCTCGCTGGAAGAAGTAGGTCTTTCGGGTACTTTTTGCCTACTCTTTTATGACTACTGTGAATTCGGACATACTTCTTTCGTCACATACTGTTTTTCGCCTACTATATAGTAGGGAAGTATGCGATTATTTCAGATCAG